>NW_027449634.1:0-32349 GCF_964194025.1 Convolutriloba macropyga | reverse complement strand
CAGAAATTTGTGCTTCCTTTATTCCAATCAAAGAACAACTATATTAGATAACAAATGTGACTGTTGCGGTTGCTCAGAAGACTCAGCGGAACCAAAATATTACCGCCTTGTCCTTGATCTTATAGCCGGCCTGGTTCATCACAGGGTTCGATTGACCAATGATCTCAACGAAATTATTGTTCGCTCGGACGTAATAAAGGACTGTAACTTTAATTTCTTAGATTGAAGTTAAGAGAACCCTTAGTGATAGTCTATGTTCAATTTCGCACTGAAATTTGTAAGGTTTCAGCCAGTGTTAGCAATGCTGCAAACTTCTTGTCAAGTAAGCTTAAAACTCGCAAGATCGGAAGACTAAAGCTGTCAAAGGAAAAATCTTTAGTGTAATCTGAGAGCCAACTGCTCTTGGTAACAGTTTCCGATCGTTCTGATTACAATTTGGTTTCCCTATTTCAACAATTGCATTAAGTTTAATAATCAAACAAAATGATTTATGATTTCATTATTACTTGTTTCTGATTGGTCAATCAAGTAAAGTGAATTAAGTCATTGTTTTCATAGTAAAAAGTAAAACTACTGCAATAGTTGCCCTTTTGACAGCCTCTGTTGAAAAAGTTGCTTTTGTTCACGGATGATTATAACCTAGCTTTAAATACCTCAAGTGTACGTTATTTGACTTTTATTGATCACCTAAAAAATCATAAATTAAACAACTTAAGCAATTTTACAATAAATGAGAAATCATCAAAAAAAGCCAATTTTGCACCATATAAGTGCGAATAGCCACCCTTGTGTGTCTGATGCGAAAACGTTCTTAGGTTCCCAGAAACGCGTGAAGGTAAGCATATCCGTGTACAAAAGCCTCGGTTTCCTCGGGTTCTCCTACGGGGGAGTGGACAAATTTTCGGTCCCAACTTGAAAAATTGTTCAGCTTCCACCATTTTGGAGTTTTCACAAATTCTAAATTTTTTTAGCTTCAAAAGTTAATCCTTGCTGTATGATGGCTTTGTGGCTGATTTGAAATGGCGCCAACGTCGCCGGCCCTGTTTTCGATCTCGGAAACACCATCGTATAATACTGGCGCTAACTTCATGGCTTGCCGGTTTAACTATCCAAGTGCCATTTGGACTCTCGATGATCTTACAACATCGTCTAGACCTCAATGTTTCGTGCCAGCTTGTACTCACAGCGTCTTGCAGAGTCATCTGTAAGAGATACAGGTTCACCTTATTTCAGGTTTTGTACAATTACTGTTGACCTCTTTCGATCTCTGGTTCCATTGTGGAAGATATTTGTCAGTCCATTTTTTACCAAATCATGTCAACATATGTCTGAGTCCCTTTTATCTCAGAAAGATTTTCTAAGATCTCGGTACCGTTCTCTGATTGGCATAAGTGGAGCACTCGCGTTTTCCCGTCCTAGCGTGAATTTACTTGGCGTGAGTGCTGTCAATTTTTCTGGGTCCTGACTTACTACTGTCAGAGGTCTTGCGTTAAGTTTTTGCTCTACAAGACCCATTGAAGTGCTGATTACATTGTCGGTGAGGCTTTGGTTGTCCAAAAATGTAATCATGCCTTTCTTGCAACTTTGAACCATTCTTTCCTATATTCCACAAAAGTCTGGAGCTCCAGATCGATTGAACTTCCAAACAAAATTTTTCTGTGCTAAGTCGCTTTCAATCTTAGCTGTTTCCCACTCGTTCAGGAATTCTCTCAGCTCGTTGGCTGCTCTAGGGAAATTCATTCCTGTACCACTGATGATGGTGTTCGGGTACCCACGTGTTGCGATAAATCTTGTCACTGCGGCTAGCCTGACTCGTTTTCCAATGACTGTACAACTTTGATGTGTACTGCTCTGGTGGTTAGGCAGAAGAAGAGGCAGCACAATTGCTTTGATGTACCTCGTAGGAACGGAGGAACATCATTTCGATTTCGATGGGTCTGAAGTAGTCGACTTCGGTATGGGTAATGGGAACAAATCTTCATCAAGTCGATCTCGGTGTAAATCTGTCAACGGTGGATGAATTGGGTTGGCGTTCCTGTGTCTACATTTGATACAACTCGACTTTCTATTTCTGCAAAGCGTTTCTCAACCCGATGATTTAGTGCTCTTAATGGAGCATATTTCTCACGCACTCTGTGCCTCCGATTAGGTTGTCACGATGCGCTCTCTCCAACAGTAGTTGTTTGATTAAAGGTTTTGCTGTCAATAGTATTAAATTTTTTGCATTGCAATCAAGGTTCGATTGTTTCAGTTGAACTCTAACTTGAATTGTTCCATCTTCTTCTAAGAATGTTGGTATTGCTCAAATTTTATTTGTTTTTGTTTTTGACTTCGGGAAGCTTCCGTTTTGAACAAATCGAAACAAAAATTGTCATTCCCGATGGATCTCGTCTGCTTTGAGATGAACCTCTTGCAGTATGCAATGAAAATTGTTTCAGTTCAAGCTGCTGTGTCGTCTCCAGTCGAATTGTTCGTCTAGTTTGTTTTCAGTGGCTACAGTACTTGTAGTTTGATCAGCGTGAAATTCTAACTTCGGAATCGTCGTGTGTCTGATTGGTGCCACACGGCACTTCCCTAATACATGGTTCAGTCTTAGGTTAATTTTTTCTTTCAGATACGCCAAGATGCACATTCCTTCTTCTGATGCTTCTGCGAGAATGTCGAGTCTCATGTTTGTACATCCGGTTTTGAAAATTAAGTCGTCCTTTGACATCGTCGTTTATTGACATTGTCCTTATTTCTCTCAAATCATAGCTTCAATCAGTAAAAAATTTTTAGAGTTTGACTGACAACTATTTGTCCCTTGGTTGTTCCATTGCTGCACTCATGCTTTTCATTAGAAACTGCATCCTTATCGTGACGGTTGAATATATCCCAAGCGCGATGAACACTGCAGAGAGAGAAGATAGGACAATTATCGAGTTTTTCGCTGGAACTTTTAGCTCCACTGCGCGACAGACAGACTACGAGACTGTCTGTCTCCACACGCCAACTTTCGTTGATCTTTCTGCCTGTGGGGTTTTTGACTTGACTTCTTTGTCACTAGCTATTCATTTCGTCAGTTTGAATTCACCTTTTCTGAGGACGTGTCAATTTTTTGGTAGTTTTGATTTCATATCGATGTGTTCTGACTGACACGAGGAAGTCTTCTATGAAGAAATTTGGCCTGATTTTTTTGACGACTTTTTTGACTGCGTTATCCATCACCACTTGAAGCAAAACGTAATTTGCACAAGTCGGAGAGCTCTTTGCTACAAAAACGTGCCTTGTGTACTCGCAGATTTCTTTGCTGTGCTCTGAATTTGCTCACCGGAGTGATCAGAAGCACCGGCTGTCATCGCTTTGGACAGCAACATGAAGAAACAATGCTTCTGTGCCAGCTGCAAATGCTATTTCTTTTCTCGGAAACAAAAAAAGCTCCGAACAGACACTGCAACAGCTCTGGTCCAGATATAAGTTGTTGTCGAGAATTACATTTTGATATAATGCTGCAGCATTGGAACTTTCTTGGGTTTATGCGTGTTGATGACAGGTTGATGTAGCAAATTCCATTTAAGCTTGTCCCGGGTTTTGTTCAGTTCAACTTGTTTGATTTTTCGGACGACATAACCAGCTTTGAAGTCAATGTCAACTGTCTCCTGATTACGCTTTGGTAACGTGTCATCTTTCCGTAGACGTCGTTCTAGGGAATTGGGTTGTGCCATAGCAGAGTAGAAGTTATTTGGCAACTTCACTTCATCTTTTCGCTACAGAAGTCCAACGTCGTAGCTTTCACCATTGAATCGGGTTGTTTGCTCCAATGTTTTGATTGTTCTCTGTTCATCCTCCGAATGACCAGTGAATTCACAATTCGAGGCCAGGGATTCGATGTCCCACCACTTAATCAAATAGTTTGCTTAGTTTTCCTCTGATGCTGATGTTACTGTTGTAGAAAGAGTTGCTGCTTGCTTCGATAGCAGGGACAACTTAAGGCCCATCCTATCTTCAATTGCCCTGCCCCTGGTGCTTTTTTATTGTCTGACAACTTAAATTCTAATGGGTGATGGGTGACGTAGCAATCTTGTCCAAGGATAACTTGAATATCGTTTTGATCGTAGCTCTGATTTGGCAAGATCCTCAGATATGGGTAGCAATCTTTCAATCCTTGTAGATTTACAATCTGGTCACCCAAATTCAATATCTTATGATCATAGAAACGCACAGATCCTGAGATCCATGGATTCCTGCAACTAAAAAAAACTCATTTCGGCCTTGTAGGTGCAGTGTAGATACGATTAACTTGTCCTGTCCAAGATTGAAACCGAGGATCCTGTATCACAAAAAGCTACCACGCTCAGGCTTAGATCACAACTCATTTTGCACTACAGGGAAACCTCTTTGTGTGGCGTCTGTTGCTACTGCTGTCGTAGCATCTTTTCGGCCTTGCAGGTGGTAGCTTCCTTCTTCTAGAGCACCTGTGGTAGACCCCTTCTTTGAGAAAGCACTGTGTAGAAGTTTGTTATTTCTTCGTCCAAACATTTCTTCGTCCGCAACTCTTCGACCGATGACCAGGTATCAGCCAATTGAAACACAATCTTAGTTTCTTCGCATGTTTTCTTCATTCAATCAGCTTCATTAATTTGAGTTTCTTGCTACTTCAGATAACGTGCCGCCAATCTTTGAATGAACATTCTGAAGTCCCTGTCTGGGTAGAATCGTCAGCAGTAGAAACATAATTTTATTTTTTCGCGGCTTTGAAGTTTGGAGTTTGTCTGAGTTTACAGGTCTTCGTGTATGAAAGCAGTTGATTCTAACCAATCTTGAGATACAATCAAGTTTGCTACTATCAATCGGCAGGAGTCGTAGCCACTGCTGTTCAACCTGAGGGGAAAATTTTGTGATTGTTTAAATCCAAATTCCCTCAGATTCCTGGTCATGTTGAAATCCAAGCCGAGTAAAAACGTTAACCATGTTTGTGACTACGTTTGAAAATCGAACAATGTTAATGGGGGCATTGTGTCTAACAGGAGCGTGTGTGTATATGTTCCTGAGTTGGGATTGAACTATGACTGTTGAGAATGTCCTAGGCTTGATAATTTGCTTGTGAGCTGAAACCCAATCCAGAAATTTCAGGTCCCGCCATACCCGTGATGCTAATCTTCAGATACTGCATCTTCTCATGTCGCTTAATTGCTCTGGATTCACAATGACATTAAAGATTTTTGCACACTCGGACCACTCCAGGGATTCTCCTAAAACTCCGTTAACTTGGGTTTTGTTAGCCCTCTTGGATCACCAATTGGCTGGTAAACTTTTTTGGAGGTAGTTTGGCTCACTGTTGTTTGGTTTTTTCTTTATATCGATCTGTTACGAAAATTTTGATGGGGAATTTGGCTTCTCTGCCTGTTTTGGAAACCTGAGGTTCTTTGTTGCTGGATTGTTGTCTTGATCAAAAATATCTATGGCTCTGTTACCATATTTCATATTGCGATTTCTGGTTTCTCGAGAATGTCTGAGTATTTCACTTGCGTTGAGAAAAATCCGAATGTAATTTTTTGGGAGGAGGTGAAACGTTCCTCAACTCTGTCCTGTGTGACATTCATAGAAGGGTCGATCAAAATATTTGGATGTGGTGGCCGGCTAGGGCCAGGTTGTTGGGCCACTGAATCTGCCCAGCCTGCCGTTCTTTCTAGCTTGTGCTTCGAGGAACACCTCCTAAGTCATCTTCCTGCAACCCAGATTTTCTTGAACTTTCCTTTGTCACTTCAATTTCCATGTACTTTTGCTCTTTTTCGGCTTCATCTTCCTCTCTTTTTTTCATGGGCTCGCTCTTTTTGTTGCAGTCCTAGTTATTCTTCTTGTTGTTCCAAATCTAGACGAAATGATGTTTCTTTCATCGACGTAGTTTCATTTCCTCGCGCTCTTGCTATTACTCCAACTGCTGCTCCCGAGGTTGTTGCCCCCTTTCTTGCTTAGCTCTTTGGTTATCCGTCTTCGGTTCGTTGATATGTCGCCTTCCCGGTGAACACGAGTTGGCGATACTGGGTTCTTTTTTACTTCCGTGTGTTGCAGAATGCCTGGAAAAGACGTCAATACTCACTTCAGTGTTTTTGCTGTTGCTCTATTTCTCTTATCAATTACAATCTCGTTTGGGCCTTTACCACCAGCTGATGTGGATGGCACTAACGATTTTTGGTTTCTACAATCCTTGCTGTGCCCGTACTATTTGATCGGGTGTCGATAGTATTTCCCAGTATCACCGAGGTGAACAAACCCGTCGTGTGATCTTCCGCTTTTGCGATTTGAATGCTTTCGACGGAAAATTTCTACGGAAAAGTTTCCAATTTGCTCGTCCAGTTGATTGCACAATGTCTGTTTTTTTGGAGTCGCTTAAACTTTCTGCTTCCAAATTCTTCATTAAAATTGACCTTTTTCAATAATTGAAACACCAATTTTCTTTAATTTGTAAGCCTGCAATGCGTCTTTCACACACTCGACAATTTTTTGGCGGTATTTTCTGTTCTCTCGGAGAATTGGTATTTTGTCGGCTACTCATCGCAAAACTTCACTTTTTTCTTCTAATATACCCTTGGTGTCATTGTCAAAAATGTCAATAGAACTTTGGCTTTAATAGTAACCACTGCTGTTGTCGTTTTTTCTCAAGTTCTTCATAAGTCTCGAAAAAATATTGATGTGCTTCTTCTGCAGAAACTGTTTTGTTGTGAGCCAAGCGACTTTTCATATCACCCAGATGTCTGTCAATTGTTTTCAGCTGTTCAAATTGCTCTTTTTCTAGTCCCTTGAGTTGGCATTGAGTCGGCTTGGAGTTGGCATGAATAGCACGGACATCACCCTAACTGAGTGCTAGAACCTCGGGTTCCTCAGGTTTTCCATTACAAAAGTTGGAGGACTGGACAAATCTTCGGCCCTTTTGAGTTCTGACAAATTCTAAGTTTTTTTTTCAGTTTCAAAAGTTATTTCTTGCTGTCTGATGGCTCTTGTTGCTGATTTGATGTGGTGCCAACAGTGAACGAAAGGAGCGTGACTGTTGTTACCTGTACACTGGGATTAATAAAAAATACAGCATATTTTGTGCTTAAAATCTTACAAACCCTAGAATTTTTTTTTAAAAAATTCAAGTAAATACTTAAGATTCAGTTCAAATTAGTAAACCAATACTGAAGCAAGATGGAAATGATTCAGGGTTCGCTGTGCTTGAAAAATATCTATAAAACGTATGGAAACGTGTAGGCGACAACAACAAGAGCTCTACCAAGATTTGCCCAAGTCAGGTCACGTACAACATTAGCTAATAAGTTGGGACAGAATGAATTTCAGTGCAATCCCAAAATTTCAGAAGAAGCAGAATTTTCCAACGACTAATTTCCGTTTAATTATATGCAAGGAACATATTGGAAAAATATCTACCCAACTCGAAAAAAATTTCTCAGAAAATTCCTGATTGGAGCAGACAGGGGAGCTTAAGGAGACTTAAGTTTTGGCTAATATAAGTTCGAAATTCAACTTCCTATATTGAAGTCGAGCTTTGTTGATAGAAAATAACGGTGTCATTAAAACAAACCAGCACACTTTAGCTGAAATGATCAATATCTTTATCATGGGCTCTGCTTCAGATGAAAGTTCTTCAATTTATCTTGGTTTATACTGTGGTCTTATCTCTATATGATCATTTTTTACTCGTTTTTGTCACACATACAAAACATTATTTTGATTTATCAATCAGATCTTCCAGGCTACCTCCAATGGTCGATCAAAAAAAACGTTTTGATGTTTCTTTCATTCTTGATTAACTGAATTTTGTGTTTTAATTTTCAAAAAATTTTTTTTTGCCGGTAAGACAGGGATTACAGAATAAAAGGGGGCCATATTTCTACGTTAGAAATACGATATTTTCGAAGAAGCTCTCTCTCTCTCTCACTCCCTTTCTCTCTTTTATCTCTTCTCTCTCTCTCTCTCTCTCCCTTCGTCTTCTCTCTCTCTCTCTCTCTCTCTCTCTCTCTCTCTGTATATATATATATATATATATATATATATATATATGTGGGTATGTATGTATGTATGTATATATATATATATATATATATATATATATATATATACATATATATCCCCCTCTCTCTCTCCTCTCTCCGGAGGTTGGCGGCAGAGTAAATCAGCGCTGAATCAGTATAGAGACATTCTGTTTTTTAGGATAGACAGTACTCTGTTCATGTCCCATTTTACACGGGCCAGTCTTGATTTTTGAGCAAATTTTACTGCATGATAAATAATATGCTCAACCTTACTCCCGCCAACAACGTTTGATTTGTATGCGATTCGAATTTCGGTGTGCTTACTTTTAACATTTAATTTGCTTAGCAAGTCATAACCAATAAGGTAAATGGGCTATGTGGTAATTGCCTACAAACCAGCTTATATATAAAGAGTGTGTATACTACTATATAGTAATTACCAGTTATAAGCTACGAAAGTATGGCATTGCTCTGCTCAGACTTTATTTTGAGGTATGAGTATTTTTCAGACTGTACAGGATAAGTTTAGTCTGCGCTAAATCCCTGACCTCAATATACTCATAATGAAGAAGAACTGCACATAAAAAACTTGAAATATTCTGGAGATGTAATGTTCCAGAACTTAATTAAGTGTTTGCACTTAAAAAGTGCTGGTTCTGCGCTGAAATGCTCTGAGAATAAAGTCCGTGCTCCCACTCTCGGCTGAAAATAAAGCCTGATTTGTTGTAATGTTGCACAAAGTGAAATATAACATTCTTTTAATGTTAGAGAACTTGCCTTCAACAGTGGCGGAAGCGTAAAATGGCTAGAATTTAGAAAAAAAAATTGCGAGAATAAATCAAAAGAGGGGAGCTTCAGAAATTTGTAAGATTAGAGGGTACCAAATTATAGATTACATAAACTCTGTAGGAGTAATTCAATTCAAAGTTTGTATCAGAGTTTCAATTTAATTTCAATATGCAAAGAAAAGTTACAAAAAAAACACTTCTTTTTGCATCAAATTTGTTTAGATTTTTTCGAGATCCACGCAGCAAAAAAGCGTTATGACAAGGCCTCAATGGGTATCTACTGCGGTAGGAAAGACGAGTCGCTCGTAAGAGAATGTGGCTTCAATGTTGGCAATTCCCTGGTAGACTGCAAGTCAAATGTATTGTTCGACTTCCATTTGATAGACAAACCCAACCCGTGCAATAACAGCGATCTCATTATCAAATATGAGGAAAGAACACCTGAGCACCCCGGCAGCTGCAGTAAGATCTTCATTCTTTCCTAGCCAGGCCTCGACATATGAAAAAAAACCAAATGGGACCAAATATGGCTATGATTAGACGATGCTGGATCAAAAAGAACCTATAAGAAATTTATCATTAGAACTTTTGTAGGACCCAATTTACGTCAACCAGGACATTTGCTCGTCCCAGATATTTAACTTGCAGTTTTTGCTCGCCCAAACTAGGGTTCTGGATTTTGCCCAACCATACGTGAAGGAAAAGATTTAATGTATTTTTTGACCTGGTCATAATATCATTTTATGGGTTGAGCGAAAGTTTTACCATGAGTCTTAATTGCTGCTTGAAAAATCACGTCAGCAGATATTTAGCATGTATGCCCCTTCAGTTCTGCCATTCAAAAGAACCGCCGATCTGTAAAAAACATACATTAGTTTTATAGAATGATCATTCATTTCTGAAAGAAAAAACAGCTTGCCTGGTTTCACAAAATCAAGTACAGTGGCAATGTAGTCTAGCTGCAATAATAGCCCTATCTTGCTAAATGGCTCAACTTTTTGACAACTTTGAATACAATGCAATATAATACAATTTTCAGCAAGTGCACCAGCATGGGAAAAAACGACTTATGAGGAAAAATATGTTCAGTCCACTAAAAGACCATGCTCAACCAAAAAGGCTTATGACAAATTCAAGCTTGACCCGAGGAAGACTATGAAACAACTTTTACTCGACCCATGAGAAGTAAGGCAGACCCGAATTGGGCTCCTTTTACAGCCTTAAGGTATAAAGAGCAAGGGCTACTTATTTCTGCGCGCGAAGTAGGCTTACCTATATCTCTAAGACTAACCGACTCTGTAAAACACTGAATGTGTATAATATTTATTACGGTGATTAATACAAGTAGCACCGGAGTCAGAGGAATACACATGGTGTATCTAACTAAACTAACAGACTGACTATAGCAAGTTCAGTTCTCTCTATTTAAAAGAGAATGGTGTCTTCTCAGTCTCTGATTGGTTGAAGGTGTACGTTCAGCATTCCTACTGCTACATCCATCCGGGGTTGAGAGTTTTCAAATCCGAATTTGTGAGTTGTAGCAGAAAAATGCTGAACGTGTTGTCCTTTGTCGATAGGTGGGTGATGTAGGTGTAGAGTTGTGTCCTCTTTGAAGTGGGTTGTGACTTGAGCCGTCGTCTGTGGTCCCTGTCAGTGATAGTAATGACTTGTGTCGTCAGTAAGTGAATCGTCCAATGGAGAAACCAGCGACGGTGCCAGTTATAGGATGTGCTGGCCAGTAACGTCTGTCCTGTATAGTGTGTCCAAATGCTCTCACTGTCCTGTAGTGAGGGTTTGTTCCCAGTTGGAGGATCGCTTGTAGTCCGTAGTCTCTGTCAGGGTGGTACAAGGAGATTTCTGATCATCTCCATCTGGTACTAGTATTGAACCAGTCGGGGTTTATCAGCTTACCTTCTGGTGGAAATCCATCTTTTAGCTACTGTGTGAGCTACTTTTTTTAATTAAATTATTGTTCAAATTTAATACTTTCTTAAGTAGTTCCCGGCCGGAGGAAAAAAGAAAAGAACTGATCCTAATCTTAGGTTGTGGAAAAAATGACAGTATACAGATTAAATTAAGGGAGAAAAGTAAAACGGTAAATAGAAAGTAGAGAAAAGAAAATAAGAGGAGGTGACACAAAGAACAGTGAGTCTTTTGAGTTTATGGAGGGACAGTGTGCCCAAATGGTGATATAGTCATAATATCTGGTCATAATATCATTTTATGGGTTGAGCGAAAGTTTTACCATGAGTCTCAACTGCTGCTTGAAAAATCACGTCAGCAGATATTTAGCATGTATGCCCCTTCAGTTCTGCCATTCAAAAGAACCGCCGATCTGTAAAAAACATACATTAGTTCTATAGAATGATCATTCATTTCTGAAAGAAAAAACAGCTTGCCTGGTTTCACACAATCAAGTACAGTGGCAATGTAGTCTAGCTGCAATGATAGCCCTATCTTGCTAAATGGCTCAACTTTTTTGACAACTCTGAATACAATGCAATATAATACAATTTTCAGCAAGTGCACCAGCATGGGAAAAAACGACTTATGAGGAAACATATGTTCAGTCCACTAAAAGACCATGCTCAACCAAAAAGGCTTATGACAAATTCAAGCTTGACCCGAGGAAGCCTATGAAACAACTTTTACTCGACCCATGAGAAGTAAGGCAGACCCGAATTGGGCTCCTTTTACAGCCTTAAGGTATAAAGAGCAAGGGCTACTTATTTCTGCGCGCGAAGTAGGCTTACCTATATCTCTAAGACTAACCGACTCTGTAAAACACTGAATGTGTATAATATTTATTACGGTGATTAATACAAGTAGCACCGGAGTCAGAGGAATACACATGGTGTATCTAACTAAACTAACAGACTGACTATAGCAAGTTCAGTTCTCTCTATTTAAAAGAGAATAGTGTCTTCTCAGTCTCTGATTGGTTGAAGGTGTACGTTCAGCATTCCTACTGCTACATCCATCCGGGGTTGAGAGTTTTCAAATCCGAATTTGTGAGTTGTAGCAGGAAAATGCTGAACGTGTTGTCCTTTGTCGATAGGTGGGTGATGTAGGTGTAGAGTTGTGTCCTCTTTGAAGTGGGTTGTGACTTGAGCCGTCGTCTGTGGTCCCTGTCAGTGATAGTAATGACTTGTGTCGTCAGTAAGTGAATCGTCCAATGGAGAAACCAGCGACGGTGCCAGTTATAGGATGTGCTGGCCAGTAACGTCTGTCCTGTATAGTGTGTCCAAATGCTCTCACTGTCCTGTAGTGAGGGTTTGTTCCCAGTTGGAGGATCGCTTGTAGTCCGTAGTCTCTGTCAGGGTGGTACAAGGAGATTTCTGATCATCTCCATCTGGTACTAGTATTGAACCAGTCGGGGTTTATCAGCTTACCTTCTGGTGGAAATCCATCTTTTAGCTACTGTGTGAGCTACTTTTTTAATTAAATTATTGTTCAAATTTAATACTTTTTTAAGTAGTTCCCGGCCGGAGGAAAAAAGAAAAGAACTGATCCTAATCTTAGGTTGTGGAAAAAATGACAGTATACAGATTAAATTAAGGGAGAAAAGTAAAACGGTAAATAGAAAGTAGAGAAAAGAAAATAAGAGGAGGTGACACAAAGAACAGTGAGTCTTTTGAGTTTATGGAGGGACAGTGTGCCCAAATGGTGATATAGGAGTGTGGCCTACGTTCTGTATTCGATTTCAAAATCCGGGCCAGCAGTGTCAGGATCTCTAAAGAAGTGTACAAATCCTTGATCCTGTGCGAGGAGGGCAGCGAGGACTCTGGGATACAAGTCCGATTTACAGTGGGACTGCATGGCCAGGAGGTGATTTAGAATTCGTAACTCTTCTGGTGAGGGCTGATGGTGATTTAGCTTTTCACTCATCCAATCTCGGTAAAGGAGATTGAATGGGTGGCCGTGGGTGACTTTGGTTGCCCCCCTTCCACGCAACGCAGGTACTCGATGGGCACCAGGATCGGGCAATTTGTCTTGGAGTAAAAAGGCAAAAACATATAGTAGTTTTTGATGGGGTCAAAGTTGCGTAATGTTTTTTCACAGAAGTCAGGGTGGATTGTATAACTGTAATTTAACTAATAGGGTGATGTTAAATTGGTGTTCGCGTACTGGAGACTGGAATTCATATGGATGATCGGGTTCGGGTTCTGGAAATGATGTTGCACAAACAAATAGTTGTGCATTGTGTGCAGCATCTTGACTCAGTTCACTTTGTGGTTTGTATTATTAACATCTATTTGGGTGGGGTGAAGGAATCCGAAATGTAAATAGAAGGGGTCATATTTAGCATAAAAATTGTAGGGTGCCGTTTCTCGTGAAAAATAGGTGTTGAGGTAATCATTTGACCGATCTGCAAAAGCAAAGAAATACTTTGACTGATGCCAAAAGCGTTCCGTGAATCTGGGATTGGGAGGAAAATGGGCACACTCCAACGATAGATCCTGATCCCTTCCTTCCTGGACATACTCATTTTCTAGCTGTCCTAGTGAACAAGAACTAGCCGTTGGTTTTAGAGTATGCTGGGGAGGGGTTGAAGTGTAGTTTATCCTATCTGGGACGTGAATTCCTTGGAGGGTGTTGATTCCAAGGGGGTTGGTGAATTCGTGAAAACAAAAATTTGGACCCTGAGAGCGGTGGGGGATGCATTGTGTCGGCGCGAAGGGGTTGATTCTTCCCCGGGAGGTTGAGGGCTGTGAGCCTCGTGAGGAACTTCGGTCATATCGTGCCGGTGATTGGCCAGGTTGTATTTGAGGAGAGCGGGTAGGGTAAGTCTCATGCTTTGTGGCACGAGGTCGTCTCCTTGGTGAGGGGTCCGTGCATGGGTAATTGTCCGTGGAGGTAGGTCGATCGTACGGTGGTTGCACAAACGACTGTTTTGGCATGAGAAGAGGAATAGCGGGCCC
This sequence comes from Convolutriloba macropyga, assembly GCF_964194025.1. Taxonomy (NCBI): domain Eukaryota; kingdom Metazoa; phylum Xenacoelomorpha; order Acoela; family Convolutidae; genus Convolutriloba; species Convolutriloba macropyga. The sequence goes on along the minus strand of NW_027449634.1, from coordinate 18,627 downwards.
GTTCCGTGGTGGGGATACGGGTTGACGGTGTTTAGGAGGCGTGGGGAAGACTGGTGGTGGATAAACCAGCGGCTGTGAGAGCGGTTGTGGTCCACGAATCCTTCCTGAGGTCGCCCAATTGGGGACGACTGTGTCTGGTGTGGAGTCACCAGACTGTTCCACTTCGTCCGCCCAAGAAGGAAGGTGTGACTGTGACGACTGAGGCGCAGTCACGGTTTTAGGTGGAGCTATAGAGGATATCTGAACCGGTGGTTGGTTTCCCTAAAGCAGCAGCTCTTGTGACGAGCTCGTGGGTCCAGGGTTGTGTGATGGTGAGTTCCCATCACTATCGATATACAGGTGGAGTTCACCTGAACTTGAGAGGACGTGGCGGGTGAAGGCAGTGGGTTCACCCGCGTATAAGTCGCCGTGTCCACAGACTGTGGCTGTGGTGACGATTGTGCCATCGTGAAAAGGGCAGGTGTCTGCATCTCGCAAACGGGCTCGGGTACTGGAGGTTGCAGTATCAGCGGAGTGAGGGGCGAAGGCAAGATGTCGTCGACCTCCAGCATGATGAGGTCGTATGCCGTAGGGTCGACATTTGGGGGAATTGGTGAGCCTTCTGTTTGGGTGGTGGAGACTGCAGTGGAGTCGCTAAACCAATTAACGTGTTATACACGTGAACTTGGTAGATTTAAGATGAGTTCTTCTGGGATGTCAATTTCTTGGTATTTATGATCGTCCTCAATAGAGTCTTCTGAAATAGAAACGATGTGAGATCGTTTGCGTTGATTAGGTTGAAAAGTGTGAAATTGTAAAGATTGAAAATCAGGTTTGCGGCGTGCTTGAACTATTGGTGATTCTTAGCATTGATAAATAGATACTGGGAGAGGGGATGTGTGTTTGTTTGAATTATTGTGTACTGGTGAAGAAAATTTTTTGTGTAATTGATTCAATTCATGGTGTGAGTGAGGTGTGCCACTTTCGACTGAGTGTCGTCGCCGTTTCTTAGGTGAAGATGGTTTATAATTTGTAGAGTCAGCTTGTAAAACGTGGAAAATTATTTGTGAAAGAATTCCGAAAAATCCAGAGGTTATTATTTTTGCTAATGTGATATTAGGTCCTACAAGTGCTTTGAGATTATAGGTGTTTAGTACATTATGGAATAAGCCAAAAATAAACTGGAGCAAGTTAAAAACTGTCCAGATTATGGCTATTTCTTTTAATAAGTACCAAGGGTATCTAAAGATTCCAATAAGGGATTCTTTTAAATAACTGCCGTTAATTAGGTCTTGCCAATCTAGGCGTCGAAGGGTGAATTCTTTTCCGTTTATAAATAATTTTTTGAAGTAGTCAGTATATTTGATGCGTAGGCGTGAAAACTGTGCTTGTAATTGTGCTTGTTTTGCAAGATCTGCAAAATTTACTGCACGTGCTACTTCGAATTTCTCCGCTGCGTCATCTACTAATTGATTAAAACGCATTTTATCTACAGATTTAGTCCAGTCGTGTTGACTGTAAATACCGAGTGGTTGCTCGGTAAATTCAGCGTGGTTGAAGTGGTTATCTACCTCAGCGGGTGTGAAAACTTTAACAGGATTATGTGCTTTAATCGGGTAGGGTTATAAACGATTTGTGTTTTCGCCTTCTACATCAAGTGAAATGTGCTGATCGAAATTATTCGATTTACATGGTGCTTTAATAGACCAAGGAAATATTTTTCGGGTGACTTAATCTACAAATTGTACTTTACTTTGGTAATAGATAGGGATGCGTTCAAAATTTTGATCTTTAAGTACATAGAGTGGTGATTGAACTGTTTTGCATTGATAGAGTGAGATAACATTTTGGCTTTTAAGTGTGGCGAATGTGTATCGCTGTCCAGTAATAATATAGCCTACTAGGGGGAATTTTTGTGTAAGAAGTATAAATGCAGTTTGTTTGAGATCTCTATCGAGATCACAGAGTTTTTTGTATATATTTGAACTTGTTTGGTCCATTTCGAGCAATACTCGGCTAATCATGTAATCGAGTTTTGCGTTGATTTGGAAATTAGGGTGTACTGCACCAAACCAATCTTGTTTTTGAAATAATTCATATTTTTCAGATTTGCGGTATAGTTGAGTTTCTTCTGGAATTAAATATCCGTTTTTGATTTTAGCTTTAGTGTACGGTATTATTAGGGGTGGTTTATTAGGACCGATGATATGAACATCATCAAAATCTGAGGATGGTGTTCCCGAAGCAAATTTAAAACCTTCTTGTTATTGAATGAAGATATCCTGATATTGGGTGGCGTAGTATGGGCGATCTTCATTGCATTTAAAAATGGGTTTTGTGAGAACCTATAAACGTGAAAATGCTGATTCATCATAAAGGTGTTTTTGAAAGCGACTACTAAACATTTGTGGTTCATGTTCATGAACATTATTAGTTTCCTTGTTTTCTAGTGTTACAATAAAATGTCGTTTCTGAAATTTTATCATTCGTGCGTGTGATCTGCCAACATCAAAAATTTTACAGTGGTGTCCGGGTTCCCAAATTACTGTGGCTTTAATAGCGTGATTTGGTTTGCAATAGCCTCGGTCAATATCACCTTTAATTCGGTCTTTGCCGTAGTACATGTGTTCGGAGGCAACATCAAAAGTGAGGGTGATATTTGTTAGATGAAGTTACCATCCTAGTGTGTTGATGACATGATATTCATTTTGTGGATCTTTACCGGGACAGTTAGTCCATGGATCATCGGTGGCATTAGGGATCCAATTGCAATCATTTGGATTATAGACCAAGATTCCGTGTTGGAAAGCAAAAGGTCTGAAGCGGTCGAACTGAAAACGACCTTGTTTTTCTTCAATTCGTGCTTGCCATTGAGGGCCATCAAGCACATCAAGTTGAATGTGTTGGGGTCAGTAGTGATTTTTGCTGACTAAACCAATGCGTGTAAGTTCTCTACGAGCTTCAATTTCTGTGGGAAAGAAAGGTCTTTCCATATTATTACCATACCAATTATCGTGATCAAACCGGTAGCCTCATTTGAGTGATATTTTGTGACAGAAAACTTCTTTCTCACTAAGTTTTGCGTAAATGGCATAAGCTCGAACTTGTATTGTTCTAATTTGGGAGAATATTTGAACTTGTGCTGGGACGATTTGAAAATCTGCTGGCTTAATCTTACATTCACCAATTCTATTAAGTTTATGAAAGTGCATATTTGTAATATGGTTTGGTGAGCAGTCATAGTGGGTGACTACAAGATCTTGTATTCCTGTTTTAGGTGTTGAAATGTTCTGTTGATCGACTGTGATTGGAGGTTTTATTGGGAGTGTGTTTGAAAAGAATAAATTAATCAAGATCAGAATTAAATTTGTAATGGACATATGTAGGAGAGTCCAGAGTGTGGATTAATAGAAAACAAAATATCCTTCTGTGTTTTTTGTGTATCTGTCAAATTTATAGTGTATCTCTTGACAAATAAATGGTGAAGGATTTGTTTTCACCCGAAAAATAGGTGCTGCCGCAGCTTGTGGGTGAAAGATAAGTTTATCTTGTTCAACAACAATTTCAACTGAAAAGGTGATTTTGTATTGTTTTAAGAGATCGTGTGCTCTCTGTTTTTGAACAGGTGTTATCTTATAAGACTTTGAAATTCTTTGTTTAGCCCAACTATGTAATTGTTCGCCGTTATTGTGGTCTCCAAAAACGGTGGGAGGGGGATCAAGTTTCAATGGCAGTGTGGAGTAAGTTCTTGTAGTGCCCGGTTGTTTACCAATACAGTGGTGGAAGTGTTGATCGGGATCTGGTGTAGTCGAATTTTAGCTCAAAGTTATTATTGGTGGAGTTCCCGTAAAACTGAGTGGTATAGAAATTTGAATTGATGGTGTTGAATTGACTATATTATATGAGTGATTTCAATGTGCTTGTGAAAGTATACGTTCTAAGTTAGTTACTGGTACTTGTGGCGGTTTGAAAGGATTATTTGAAATTTGTGACGGAGTAGGTGAAGACATTTGTGAACTACGTGGATAAAAATTTGAATTATCAGAAAGTAAGCTAATGTCATGTGGTGTTTCAGGTAGGTGAGAGACTGTATGAATTGGCTGTGGCAATTCAGAACTATTTGTTTTGTCTGTGTTACCAAAATTTCTTGGCTGTGGGGAGAATTGAGGGATATTGGAGTAGTTAAGAAGTTCAGGTTGTGTTGCTCGTGGTGTAGCTGGTATTAATGTGGGAGTTGGAAGTGTTGTATTAGGAAGAAAACCAGAGTATGGTAGTAAAGTAGTTAGTTGGGGGGTATGTTGTTGTTGTTGTTGTTGTTGTTGTTGTTGTTGTTGTTGTTGCTGTTGTTGTTGTTGTTGTTGTTGATGGTGGTGGTGTAGTTGCGTCTGGTGTATTTCGTTTGTGCTTGTGATTTTTTATTAAAGAGTTTAAATGATGATTTTTGGGGGTCGATTGTTTCGTGGCTTCATTGTATGAGCAACTAGGTGATTTTGATACGGGGGGAGCACTTGGGTTAGTCTTGGATTGTTGACTAGAGGACGCAATTGTTACGAGAGTGACGGGCCCAATGCGGGGCAATTATCAAAATAAGATACTCGATAGTTATTAACGGTGGGAATAACAATTATTAAAAGATTTAAAGTAGGTACAACTACTCGGACTGCTGCGCAGGGTGATTCTGGTGGGATGACATTGTGAAGGAAGATGAGATCTAAAAAATCAGGAGAAAATACTGACAAAAGTTTGGTGATTGTATAATTTTTTCTCTCAAACGAGTAAATTACTTGTGGATAGGCAATTTCACTTTGAGTGTTGTTTGTCTGATTGTTTAAGGATTTGTTGGTATTGTTCATCCAAACGGAGAAGTTCCTTAATATATTTTATATCGTAGGAAGTTGGAATGGCGTCTAAATTAATAGTGTACACTATATCCGTGTAGGGAATTTCTGAAAGTTTGGGTGTTGCTTGTGGTGGAAAAATTGGGAGGTAGAAAAGAGCTATATGTTCGTTATTAATATCTCTAATATAAAAAACCCATTCACAACAAGTATGTGAATATAAAATGTGATCCAAATTATAAAATATACCTTGGAAGCGAACCTGTTTAGGTTTAAAATTTTGGATATATCTAAACGTATCCGCGTAGGGTGTTCTTCTGAATAATACTTCTAATCTGTGCTGAGAATTTATTTGCATACCTGTTTTGATTTATTGAAGAGAGTGTTTTCAGTTCTGTTTGACCGGAAAGGAGAGAAGATCCAACTGTGTTCTGGAGAGAGTTTGTACTTTCAGTGCTGTGAGACTAAAAGTGTAGTTTGAAGAGAGCTTCGGTGAGCGAGTTGAAGAGAGGTAGCTGTTTGAGCTTGGTCCTGACTTAGGAGAGATGGAAGAACTGTGCTGTGAGAGAGTTCTTGTAGTTAGAGAGAAGTGGTGAATCGTTGAAGAACTTAGAACAATTTGTAAGTTTTTCTAGGTTAAAGTTTAAAGAAAAAAGGTGAAAGAGAGAAGAAAAATTAGAACAAGTGTAGAGTTAGAAGCTTAGATAGAGAAGAGAGTTGAAGAGTAGAGAGAGGTAGAGTTAGAAGAGAGAAAAGTTTGAAGCTGAGAGAGAGAGCCAACTAGGTTGAAAGAGAGCAAGACTGTGTAGTGATTTTAGACGACATGATTTAGCCTGACCACGACTTTTCATTCGGGTGAAAAAAAAGTTACCGAATCATATCTTGGCAGGTAAATGAGATTGGGGAATTCTTCCTAGACCGAGCTGTGGGTCGGTTATTAACTTAATTTTTTGTTAATTTCCTTTTTATTATCTTCGTGGGGAATGGCCTGTAATTCCCTTCTTTTCGTTTCCTGATGGAGGGGTTTTTGTGGTTCTGCTAGGGTAGCAAGTGGAAAGATAGTCCGTGTGCTTTGTTTACTGTACTAAGGGGTTTAATTAACTGCCCCTATGAAAGTAATTGTATTAGGGGGAGACGGGTGAAAGAACTATGTGAATTATCTCTCTCGTATTGGAGAACGAGGGAATTTTATTTTTACTGGATTTATATTTACTAGGTGTTTAGCGTGTTATGTTAAATTGTATTCGGCTAGTAAAAGCGAGAGAAGTTGTAGTTTGTGTGTTTACTGTATAGTTTTATATACGGTTACAGATTTTGTGTTCGTGAAGCCGAAATTTTGGATGGTGGTATAAATACTCTATAGTCTTTGAGCGGTTGTCGTCGCAGACAAGTATTCCTTGTATTGTAGTTTTCCGAAGTGTTTTCGGGTATTTCAGACAGGCTAGAAGTTGGTGGTTGTAAAGGGTCATCGGTTAATGGTGTGTTGGAGTTGTCTAGACTGAACGAGACAGTTTTCGACTTGGTTATCGTCGGCTTTTTCGGATGGAGTTTTAAAAGGGAGTTATCCGAGAAGTATTTAGCCATTTGTTCTTGAACGAAGAGTTCTTTAGGGTAATATGGTACAATGTTACTTATATGACGGGTGATTTGTTTACCAGAAAAATCTAATATTTTATAAGTGACTAAAGTGGGGGTGTCAATTATTTTGTAAGGTCCAATTTTTTGTGGTTGGATTTTCTTTGAAATAACAAGCTGTGTAGCTTTATTAACGGTTAAAATATTAGTATTTATTTTGAGTGGTTGTGCCGTTCCGAAACGACGATTAATAAACGAACGTAGATGTTTATTTTGGTTCAAATAATTGAGTACTTCATTATATACTTCCGAATGTATCTTTTCACGATTTAGAAACCAATGTGCGAAGGTTCCTTTTTGCAGCTTTTTAATTTGAGGGTGATGATCGAGTTGGTCAGTGTGTGTATGTTGTGGTAAAGAGAAACATGGTGAACTGTCGGTAGGTTTACAGTTTCGAAAACTATCTGTAGTGCAGGATAGGTTAAACATTATGGGTTTCTTTGGTTTTTGACCAAATACTAATTCATAAGGTGATAGATTCATATTGGTTCTAACTTGTGAATTAAATGCAAAGGGAACTACTTTTACTTTTTGTGACCACGTGTCATATTGTGAGTCAAGGACTGTACGAAGAAATGTGTTTTATTGACAATTACTATTTTCGACGGGTCCATTAGACCACGGTGCATATGGCGTGCGTGGTTTGAATTGTACATTATATGTACGGCAGAAATGTGCGAATTCGCCGTTAATATATTCATTTCCATTTTCTGTTACCAAAATATCTGGTATTCCAAATTTCGTGATCCAGTGATCAAATAACACAGTGAGCGCGTTATTGGCGTCATTTTTGGGTGAAGTGTGGAGTACTACAAAGTGTGTGAAGGCGGTCTACGATAACATAAACGTAGGAGTTTCCATCTGAGGACGATGAAATTGGACCTTTTGTATCCATCGAAATACGGTGATTGAAGTATGGAGAAACTTCAAGAAATGGCTGTTGTGGTGCCATTAAAAGATTTGGCATTGATTTACTGGTTTGGCAATTCAAGCAACCTTGTGTGAGTATTACTATCCATGTTTTAATATTAGGACAGTAATATGTTTCTGTTATTGTGGCGTGAGTTCTTTCACGGCCAGGGTGACCTGAAAGATCATGCAAATGTGCATTATGAAATGTTGTTAATAGAAGAGAGAGTGGTAGACAGATTTTTGGTGACTGTGTTTCTCTTATATAATATAAGAGATTGTTGGTTTCGTTAATACTGAGATGTGTAAAACGTCTATAAAAGTGTAACAATCCTTTATTTGCACGAATTGTGAGTGAGGGGTAGTAGGAAAGTTTATATTTTTTTCCAAAGAAGTAATTGTCTGATCACTGGGTCTTGTTACTGTGCTTCATATAGAAGAGCATCAGTTTTTTCTGTGTTTTTTTCGTGTAGAAAAAATTATATATCCGTGGAGATTGTGGTATAAAATCATCCATAGGTGGAAGTGAGAACTTAATAGTGTTTATAAGCTCTTCGTAATTTGGGTCTTGTTTGAGGTGTAGATAAGATTCTGTTTTATTGGTATTTAGTGTAACATCTGTATGTTGTATGATAGGGGAGTTTTCAGGAGGAAAGTAAAAATTATGAGTTTGTTGATTTCGTTTTGGTGAATGTGCTCGAGTGGTTGTGCTTTTGTTCGGAGTTTGTGGTATGAAACTGGGAGATAAAGATCATTTTCGAGCTGTAATTTAAAGTAGTTGTTTTTAATTTGTAAATAGATGGGGAAATGTATTGGTTCTGTGTTAATATTTGCTGATACTGAATTAATATAATCTTTTGATACGGCGTAGTTACATTGTATTGGTTTTGTATTTAAGTTATGTGTCATGAAGAATTTAATAGATTCTGGTATCTCTACTGTTCGAAGACGGTGTTCGTCTTGTGTTGTAGTCGTCAGTGAGCGACTAAGTAAATCGGGAAGTGAAAGGTTTTTACCTTCCGTCCAAACTGTGTGCAAGTTTGGAAATTTCATTAGTATTATTTGAAATTTATATACCTGGTGATTTAGTTTGTTTTTCTGTGTAAACAAAAAGAGAATTGGTTTGTGGTCTGTGTATAAAATAATTGGGTGTTTAGAGCCTTGTATTAAGAACTCATATTCAGACAATGCATAGATTATAGCTGAACATTTTCGGAGAATTGTTGAAAGTCTAAGTTATGTGGTTGAAAATAGACGAGAGTTTGCTGACACTAGTTCCATTTTTCCAAATTGATTTTTCTGGAGAAGTTCTAGAATCAAATTAAAATCGGTGGTATCCCGGAGTTTGAGATAAGAGGGTCTTAAAATAACCTGTAAATTATAGATGTATTTAGAAATAAAGGCGAGAAATCCAGCATAAATTTAAATTTCTTTCCTATTTTTTGGTGGTTGTAGCTTTAAAAAGCCGTCAATTTTAGATTTGAGTGGGTAAATGTGATTATTTTGTATTTGGTGACCTAAAAATTTTACCGAATCAAGAAAAAAGAAAGATTTATCGGGTGCAGCTTTTAGATTTTCATTTTCTAGAATTGCGTGGTATTCAATAAGTGTCGGTAACATTGTGTATGTTGTAGTATCTTGTATAAAAACATCATCAAGATATGTTATTATTTTGTTTTTCCTGATTAGTGGTTTGAAAATGCTACTCATAAAGGATGAAAAGGCTGCTGGGCCGATTGAAATACCATAAAATAATCGTTTAAAACAGTATTGTTGACCAGCTATTACAAAGTTTGTTAACCGTTGTGAGGGTTTGTCTAAGGGCATTTGGTTGTATGCGCTAATCATGTCTGCTATAGAGAAAATAGGTCCTTTAATACGTGTGAGTGTTATCTGGATAGGTTCTATAGGCCAACTACATTTTGTCTCGTCAATCATTGTGTTTAATTGACGAGCATCTAGAACAATTTTAAGTGATTCTCCTTTCTTAAGGATAATTACCGGGTTAAAAAACGTATTTCCCGTGGTGAGGGAGTCTGTATTTATAGGTGATATGATATCAAAGTGTGTTAGAATGTCTGAAAGATGTTTTACTTTGTCCTGTAATTGAAGTGGTATTCTTGTTGCTCGTTGTTTCTTGAAAACTGCTGTTGCTTTTAAAGGGTGGTTTAGTTCAACTTTAACTTTGCCTACGTCGAATTTGGAGGTTGCGTATCATTGTTTATACTGTAAGAGAAGTTCTGCTAAGTTTTCAAACTGTGTTTGTGTTAACTTTGTATGTTCAAAATTGAACATGGTGAGAAATTCTTTATTGGATTGTGTAAATTTCGTAGTATCAAATGGTACATTGAATTTCTTTTGTTGACTTTTATATTCTTGTTCTTGTTGTTTTGTGAGGTATAGACAATAAAGATCTTCAAGTGTTTCTGATGTTCCTCGTGTAAGGTAATTTGATTTTTAAGCGTCCATGAATTCCGTGAGTTCATTTACGCGATATTTGGTGGTCTGGTAGTCATTAAGTGAAACGTCTTGTTGTGCGTAGCCCATTATTTCTTTCATCAGAGTTAACGGATGTGAAAGAGGATTTTGTATTAGTATTTGTATAAATGATTGGTATGGATATTCAAGGTTATTTATATCCATTATGGAGAAAAACATATTTTTACGGAGTGGTATGAATGAAAAATCAGATACGTAAAGGAGAGTTCCATTAGCATATTTGTTTTTACATTTGTAAGCAGTTAGAGAGTATGTTAAAATTCGGTGTTCTGCTGGTTGGAGATATAATGATTTTTCTCCTATCGCCGGAAATAATCGCGGCGAATAGTATGGGGTGGTTTGAATGAAGAGTCATAGAATTTGAGTGATTTTGGTTGATTATCATCTTTCATCTCTAAGGTGTGAGATGAACATTTTATCGAATCTACATATTTTTCTAGGAATGGTGTTCCGAGAATATTAAATTTGGTGTTTGTTACATGGAAGGTGATTGTGAAGGATGTTTTTTTGAGTATTCTACTCTCTATAACATCCGGATACAGTTTTAGTTTTACTGTTCCATTCGATTGTAATTTAGAGTTATTCGCTGCTGAGAGAACGAATGTGTATGCTTTTAGCTGTAAGTGTGGTATTCTTTAATTTCATTCCATGTGTCATTTTTTAAAATGTTTAAAGTGGCACCAGAATCCAGAAAGAAATCTATTTCCTGATGCGGTGGAGAGATTGTTCTTTCAGGGTCTGGCGTTTGCGGTGTGTACATTGTAAGTGGTAGTACCCAAATATTGCTTTTACAAGATGTGGAAAGAATGTATTCTTCTGTGAGAGTGTTGCATTCTTCATGGCAATTAAAGTATTCTTCTTGTGTATCTTGATTTAGTTCTAGAAGTAAATCATTAAAATGTGGTTGTAATAAAGTTTCTTCCGAGACATTTTGGGTTTCGTTATTTTCGGTGTGGGACGTAGTGTCGTCCGTCTGTTCTTGATCTAATAGTGTATTAATGTAGTTCCGAACGTTTCTAAGGCGATTTCGCGAGAATGGTCGTTGTGGGCGATTTCCATCTCCATTATTATAGGGTGATTGTGGTCTAGAATTATTTGTGCTTTTGTGGAAGTTTGTTTTTGGATATGGTTAACCATTTCTGCTAGGTGGTTTAAAATTACTATTACCATAATATGGTTTTGAGTTATTTTGGGAGTACTTATGTGGACTTCTGTGTCTTGAAACATTTCTGTCTCTACTATTACCGCGAGAACGATATGGGAATGGTAATGGTTTACCAGTCATATTTTTTTAATGTAACTTGTCTGATCGGGAGATTTTGATTTTCTTTCATAGCTTGGTTAAACTTTTGTTTTAAAATTAGGTTTTTCTAATGGTTTTGTGTACCTTTTGTCAGGGCATGTAGAAATACTATGTCCTGAACGTGAGCATTTTTTTACAGAATTTCAGAAAAAGTGGTTTCCCTTTAAAATTAGGGTCGTTCGAGTACTTGTGTCGTACTACATTGATACCATGTGCAATATCTTGTTCCATTATCTGTATATCTTCAACTGTAAGATTATCAATATCACAAGAGAGATTATTTTTTGTTGGTGTAATTTTTGAGTTTGTGTTCAATTTGTGACGATCAATGTGTGTACGGGTAATATCTTCTTGGTGTTTTTTTCTACTAATTGTGCGAATGGAATTTGTGGTTCCAATGCGTTTGATTTTTGTTTTGAAATATTTTTTAGTGCTATTCTAGCGAGTTGGGGATCAAGGATCAAGTGCTTTGACAAGTGCGTCATTCATTTGTGCATGCCTCATATCTGGAGCGTTGTTAACGTATGCTTTTCGAGTCATTTGTTCAATTCTGAGTGCGAGTGTTTTAATTTGTTCGCCTGAAGCGCGAGTTATGCTTTCAAGCAACAATTTCGCTTGTGTTTGCGATTGTGGGTTATCGAATTTTTCTTGTATTTCTCGGCAAAATTCTTGCCAGTTGTTTTTTATATCTAGTCGTAATTGTGAATAACATTGTTGTGCCGGCCCTATTGAAGCCGTTTGGATCATTGCAATCCGTTTAAGGATCCAGGCTTCGTGAAATGGTGAATCAGTTTGCTCTGGTCTTGCTGTCATTACCATATTTGCTGTGATAGCATTTAGAAAATCTTCTGTAGTGTATGTGGGATCAGTACCATCCAACTGTCTTAAAGATTGTTGCATGGGTACTGAGCCACCTAAGTAGGGGTACATCATTGGTGCATTCCTACAAACAACAGGTGATGGCGTTTGTGTAGAAGCCGCTTGTAAATAATACGGAGTCGGTGCATTTGTAGTTGTTGTGTATTTTGTGAATTTAGTTGTCTGATTATATTTACTAATTGTTGTGGAGTAATTTGAAGGTTTTGATTAGGTCCTTGTGTGGGCTGGTTGGAATTGTTTAAAAAGACAGGTTGTGTATTAAAGTGTACTGAGTTCTGCCGATTAAGCCGTGGTAAAGGTGTATTTACATTTGGTAAAGGTAGAATAGTTCTGTTTAGTGGATCTGAATTTTGTGTCAATTCAGTCGAGTTTACAGGTTGTCTAGTTTGGTGATTCTGATACAAGTGAGTATCTGTAATGGTATTTATAGTTTTGTAATTAGTGTTATTTTTTTTATTATTGTTCTCTTCGAGATCAATTATTGTGTTTACTGCATGTTATGAGAAAAGTGTTCCATCATCAAGCAGGGTGGAATTAAAATTGGTGTCCGTCGTTTCATTCATTCTATTATATGGTGGTTGGTTATGTATTGTTGTGTCCATATTTTCTGTTGGAGAAGCTTCCAGAGAGGTATTTGTGTTCCCGGGAATTTTTGTACAAGTGATCGGATGTGTTTCCGCATTATAATTTGCAATTTTTATGTGTTTGCGATTTAGTAGCAATTTCTGTACTGTTTCTGAAGGTATTTCTGGTATATTTACAAAATTATCTGGGAACCAGTCTTTGTCATTTATGTATTGTAGTGTTTCTGGTAATTTTGGTATTATGTGAGGGTAAGCCTCCGCGATGTGTTGGGTAGCTGCAAAAATGTGTCTTACTAGGCTTTTCCAAAATCTGTGGAGATACCAGGTTAAAAGCGTGAGAGTATCTAGAATATCTTCTTCCGTTAGATCTGCGTCTGAAGCGGAAGTGATATAAACTTCAAGGAGTTTATTAAATCCTTCTACTTCTTGTCGGGCGATTTTATGTACGCTTTCTTTACGAGATTGGGAAGCATTTGTATTAGCACCGGTGCAAGGCGTTTTAAGATTTCGAATGAGGCTTTTTTAATTAGTACCTCTCTATCTAGAGGTTGTATTTCTGTGTATATTCCATTAAGGAATTGAAATAGTGTATCTGATAGTGGATGAAATAGTGTATCATACATTAAAGAGGTGTATTTATTTGTAAGTGGATCACAAATAAATAAAATCGAGCGTTTTGTAAATTGTTTTCCGTAAATTTCTATTAAGTATGAGAGAAAGGCAGTTCGTGAAATGTGTGAGGCTTTCCCCGGGAAAAGAAGATATGGTTGTTGTTCTAGTGTGAAATAGTGTGCTTTTAGTTGTTTTGCTATGTTTAATAGGATGTTTAATTCATCTTGGTTTTGATATCGTTTAATATCAAAGGGTGAAATTTCAGTCATTAAGCGTCGGTTCTGTTGTGTAAGAATTACAAGCTGTAACTCGTCAGAGTGTGCTTGATAATTAGATGAAGATTGTTCAGGGTGTTGGTTCATGGTTTGTAGTTTCGATTCTTGTAGATAGTGATTCTACTTTTTGCGGGATAGTGTTTCCCTTTTTCTATATTTTAAATAAAGAAGGATTAAGTAACTATTAATTCTAATTCTATGTTTCATTCGAATTACAAAGAAGGGTGTTTTATGTGAGTTCTTTTTACGGTTAGAGTTTGTTAACTCACTGGTCGCACCAGTTAAGACAGACCCGATTTGGGCTCTTTTTACAGCCTTAAGGTATAAAGAGCTAGGGCTACTTATTTCTGCGCGCGAAGTAGGCTTACCTATATCTCTAAGACTAACCGACTCTGTAAAACACTGAAGGTGTATAATGTTTATTACGGTGATTAATACAAGTAGCACCGGAGTCAGAGGTATACACATGGTGTATCTAACTAAACTAACAGACTGACTATAGCAAGTTCAGTTCTCTCTATTTAAAAGAGAATAGTGTCTTCTCAGTCTCTGATTGGTTGAAGGTGTACGTTCAGCATTCCTACTGCTACAGAAGAGTTGTGCTCGACCTAGTCTAAGAATCTTGTTTGAATAATTATGTTCAACACTTACGCCCAACTCCCCCTCCCTCACTACAACGTCTGGGTGTTTTTATGACTCTTGGTCTGGTCTACGGTTTCAACATATTCTAATGGGTTAGCAACTATTTTAATGGTTTTTTTTAAATTTCTGTTCGGCCACTTCCGGCTGGGCTACATATCTCTGTGGTTGAGGTCATTGGAAAAATAGACCAAAACATATTACAAAATCAAATTGTCCAACTTGTGTTGAATAGTTGGAAAAAATGCGGTTTTTAATGATGAAAGATTCGATTGCAGTGAATCTAAAAAACTCAGCGCTACCGGAGTGGACTGGGGATGTTTATCTTGTAAGATCAGAATCTCACAAGAGGATGTATCGTCTAACAAGATGTTTCTGACAGATTCTTACAAGATGAACATTCGTCTTAAAAGATTCTTACAAGATAGGCATTCGCCTTACAAGATTATTACAAGATAAGCATTACAAGATCCTCATTCGTCTTACAAGATCCTTATAAGAAAAACATTAGTCTTATATGATTCTCGCAAGATTAACCGTTGTCTTTGCAAAGATCGAAAGACACACGACTGAAATACACAGTGCATAGAAAAAGATGGAGTCAGCTTTTCATCGCTTAACTTACAAACTTTTCATTTTTTTTCCAACCCGGCAAATCACGAAATTAGAGTTGAAAGCGTTTACACTTTTAAGTGGCAACAAATTTGTTTCACTGTTTTTACCTTCAATCGATGAAATTTGAACTCTCAACTCTTGAGAAGTGAATAAAAAATGAACTTCCTGTTGGTATAATCCTATATAAGTTTATAGCGTTAAATTCAGCATAAATTGGAGAATTTTTTCTGACTTAGGAATCAATTATTTGTAAAAGATGAAACCTATTTTTAACTGCTCTGGAGATCATCGACCTTTTTGCAAGATACGCTTCGAAATTATAAGAAGGTCATCAATGAATGTCTTTTGACACTTATAACAATCTAGTCAATTAAAAGGTAGAAACATAAGCGCTCAACAGTAAATTTGTTACATTAAACTTTTTTTTAGCAAAACAGCGTGTAGAAGTTAGTAATTTGAATCGTTAGAATCTTCTAGCTGGGAGGTGGCTAGGGTTATAAAGCGATAAAAAATCCCAAAGGTTTCTTTGGAATTTCCCCTTGTTGTTGTGAATGTTCTGTTTTATCCCCCAAAAAGTTCTGTTCAGTGGACTGTTCAGACACTTCACTATGAATAATCGGATTAACAACAAAAAATTTTAATAGCAGCAGCAGGTAAAATTACAGTCGGAAAAATATGATTAATTGATCTCAAAAACTAGTTTTTGTCTAAGACAAGCAAAAGATTCACATTTAACCCAAACCAGTTCAATCAATCTATCCACAAGTAACTAAAATTCAATCGATTATCCTCCTTTAATCATTTAAGCGGCAAAATTTGACAAGTTTTGCCTCAGAAAAGCACTCTTGAAACTTATCAAGATTCCAACCTACAATTCTGGTTAACGATGTGGTCTCACTCACAGCAAAATTTTTTTCTCTCTCTTGGAAACAAATTCTCCACTCGAGCGCTCTTGGTCTTAAATTGATCTTTCAGTAGTTGAAAAGAAGTGTTAGGTGCGCACTTTTAAAAAACACTCGTTTTGAGCCCTCAAAATTTGGCTTTTATAAAATGCTCATTTTAAGTGTTCAAATGGACACTTTTTTCTTTTTAAAAATGCTCATTTGAGCACTCAACTTTTGGCTTTCAAAACAATCCTCTTTTTGACAACTCAAATATTCTTTTTTTTTTGAATAAAAAAGCTCATTTCGAGTGCCCGAATATTGGTTTTTACAATTCAGCTATTTTGATTTATAACCATATCTATCGTCTTTTTTGATATCATCTGAATAAAAATATTCAATCCCGAGCACCACAGTATGGCTTTTACCTACTCTATAGTTTTGATTTTAACTCGAGCTTTAGACCAATCATAACAATAGATTAGACCAAAACCCTAGCTTTGACTCACAGGGCACTACTTGTGTTAGATCTGTATCTAATCTATGCCATAAGATAAAGAACTATCTATAGCATAAGATAATTATCTATCTGTACTACAAGATAAAGATCAATGTAGAGCACAAGATAAAGATTTATCTATTGCAGAATGTAGATATCTAACTATAGCATAAGATAAAGATCTATCTATCTACAGCATAACATAAAGATGAAGATCTATCTATAGCATAAGATAAGGATAAAGATAAGGATCTATTTATAATAAATGATGAAGATGTATCTATGGCATAAAAATTAATGATTTAACTACAAAAAAATAAGGACAAAAGATCACCCCCCAGTAAAAGAGTTTCATGGTAAAGTAGTTTACTTTGAGGAAAAAAAAATTTTACTTTGTAACTAGAAAAAATTAGAGAAAGATAGTTCACTAAAATAGGAATGATAGTTTACTTAAATAGTTGCACCAAGATTGTTTACTTACAACTCGATTTCTAATAAGGTATTATCTGCTGCTAATAATTGGTTAAAATTATTTTTTTCCAATCAATTTTTTGTTAAAAAGTCTACTACATTGCTCACAATTATAGCTAGCTCCATGCATCTTTTTAACATGGGTTGTAATTTAACTCTAGAAATAAGAGAAGGATAATATTTACAACTATTTTTTCTGACAGACATTGGTTACATGTGGTTTTTTTTAATCAAATAATGTCATACTCTTATCAGTACCACACTTAATACAAGGTTCTACACTCGTCTCCAGATAGATCTTTTCTTTTTGTTTTTCTCTTTTAGCTCTAGTGTTAGTGCTATCGTTAGTGTTATCGTTAATCTGTGAAACATCTGTGCGGAGCATGTTCCATGATGGGCGAAGCCCCATCGTCAACCTTAGCCCTAACACTCAAACTAGGCTTTTTATTATGGCAATACAAACACCACTAAATCTTTTAATATTACGCCAACTACAATTTGTTAGTAGCTTACTATGGAAACCAGTGTAAAGACCTTTTAAAGTAAAAAATTTCTTAATTTCCTTATAACACTCACACTTAAACATTTAATGAAGGCAAATTATTCCAGTTAATTGATGAAAGAAATAACAAATTAAAAACTTTTGCTTATACAAAGCTGGAAGACCCCTTTGTACTTTTAAGTCTTCTAGCTCTGTATAAGCAAAAGTTTTTAATTTGTAAGTATATCATTCATCTTTTAATTTTAGCTGAGAGTTATATCGTGAATTTATATTTTCACGTACTTTTTTAACAAATGTTTCTATTTTTATGCAATAACTTATAAAAAAATTTCCCTCCCCTAATTCTTTAATAAACCAATCATTTTATCTACACACATTTCCAACAGATTACTCTGAGTGTAATTGGGTGGTCCGGTACTTTCATCAATTTTTAAAATACTTTAACTATCGCTTGTTTGGCTAGATCTTTTACTAATTTTACATGTTGCTGAGAATGTGATGTTTCTCCTTCAGCTAAATTATGGGGCTTATTTTCTTCAACACCACGACAAACTCTAGCAACCCTATCACAAGATAAACCAGTTGTATTAGCTACTTGTTGTAATTGTCTATCGTTGTTTTTCACCAGAGAAAAGATAAAGAAGATAAAGAAGAGAAGCTATACCACCAAGTGAAGTTGCAAAACTGTCTTAGTATGGAAAAATTTATTATAAAACTTTGTTTCACTTTCAGTAAATCAAAATTGGGTGTAACACTTATAAACTTTAAATATTCTTTTAATTAGAGTTTATGGTTATCTTCATCAATAAGTTCATTATCTTCCTCTTTCTTCAACTTAAATCTTAAAAATATATTTTTATGTTATTGCTTTGATTCACTTTTACATTATTCAAAAATTTTATACGAAATCTACCCAATTCTGAATATTAAACTATTTGTCTCTCTTTATCTTGCACAATAAAAATATCTTTTTTGTATTATATTTCCCCATACCATATCTATAATCTTTACATATTTCATGACAGTCATGTTTACAATAAAAAAGTTATTTTAAATTCAAAAAAATAATGCAGCATCTTTATAATATGTCATATAGATAGAATCTGTATAAACTCTAGACATTTTATCCAACTGAGCAGGTCATGATACATAACAATCTTCTTTAAATTCGTTTTTCTACTTGCTTTGAAGAATTGTGCCTGTGTTTTTATTTAAGGTATCCTCAATATCATCCAACACTAAAACCCTATCTTTAAATACTGATATATCATTTGTTGATAAATCATTAAAAACGCCATTATTATATCCCACCCAATCACTCATACCTTTAAAAAATCTTATTACATCATCTTTGGTATAGTTTTCTCATTTAACTTCAACTATAGTTGCTTCATCTTTTTCCGTAGTTGAAGTTGTAGCTTTATCTTTAGCTATGGGGCTTCGCCCATGTTTCACCATAACCTTATCTGTATTTGTAGCTGTAGTTGTAATTTTACCTTTAGCTATA
>NW_027449633.1:0-20293 GCF_964194025.1 Convolutriloba macropyga | reverse complement strand
CTCGTAAAAGAAGGAATCTATGAACAAAAAAACGAAAACGAGCCAAAAGAAGGAAATTGTGACTAAACAGTAGAATGGGCGCATGAAACCGATAAAAAAATTCGATGGAATTTTAGAAGAGTTAGGAAAATTGTATACAGGTCAATGACCTCTCTCCAAAGCCCCTGATTTGGGTACGGATCATACAGCTGCTTTAAGCGAGTATTTATACTCAAGTTTTCGAACGTTAAAAATTCTTAACGTTTGAAAATTGGAGTATATATGCTAGCCTAAAGCAGTTGTTTTTCTTAAGATATTAATTAGGAATGAAACAAATCTGAGAAAGTGTAACACCAATAAAGTTGCAAAAAAATCTCTCAAACTACCAATCGTTGATTCAAACAACATTAGAGAGAATCTTTTACATTACGATACGCATTAACATTAAAGATAAACTTGAAGATAAGCATTCACCTTTATAATGGCTCTTTACAAATTGGGCTTATGAACCAGGTCACAAATATTTAAGAACCAAGCTCGCCAAATCTTGATTCCGACTAATTGAAACAGTTTTGTGTGGATAAATGGGACCAATGAATTTTGCTGAAAAATTGCTTTGCCATGTAATGGTTGACTGAGCTTGTTCATAAAAATTCTTGAAAAGAAAGTGGTCAAAAAGTAGTTTCCTTCCGACTATTGGAGATTGACACACGCGCTTCCAGATGGGATAGTCATCCAGCAAATGGCTTTGAGAAGAGAATCATCTTGCAAAAAACCTAATCGCTATTGCATAATAATAATTTTTCTCGTCTTTTTTAAGTAATATAACCTACTGTAGCAGTTGAAATACTGGATGTGCTGCTCCGACCAATCAGAGACTGAGAAGACACGATTCTCTTTTATATAGCAATAACTCTACTGACTGTAGTCAGTCTATAAGAGTAGTTGCACGATGTGTGTACCTCTGACTCCAGTGTTACCCCTTTTATACATCGTTATAATTGAAGTATATCTTCAGTGTTTAACAGAGTCGTTACGTCTGAGAGATATAGGTAAGCCTCTAGTTAAGATATAGGTGCGGAAATAAGTAGCCAATAAGTAGCCTCTTTATATTTTAAGGCTGTAAAAGGAGCCCACCTTGGGTCTGCCTCAATACGTTCCCTGCTGTTGACAATTTGCAGATTCATAGAAGATGTTCCTCTAAATTTTCAATAAGCAAGTTAGGGTCTTGTTAACCTCAATTTAGGAAACTCTGTTCACCAAATTTTGTTACGGTTTTATTCTCTAAGATTTCAAACTAGATAACACAAAAAATTCTGTGTAAATATGAAGTTTAGCATGGACGACTCGTTTATCGAGTCTGATTGTTTTGATAATTATATGACCAATTGATATTGTATGAAGAACGTTATGAAAGTTTTTATAAATGCTCGACTTCATTAGTTGGACAAACTTCAGGGCTGAAGTGCTAGGAAAATAGGTTAACTATGAAGCAAAATTTGATGAGATTGGATTTAAGTGAATAATACACTAAGATAAGAGTCAAATGAGTGTTTTACATTAACGTATGTTATCCTTGCATATTTTTTTTCAATGAGTTTTGTACTTGCCATGAGGCCCCAATTCTCATGAGGCCCCAATCTCATGTTGCTACACTTTGGTGTGGTTCAAAATAATAATTAATAATTTTGGTTACTGCATAATCGCAGCAGAACAGCATTAGGCTACTGCGGCCTGTTCTCAGCTGCTCTTTTTCTTATTATTCCCAATATTTCAGACTGCTCTTTTTATAAGCAGCAGCTTTTCTCTTTTTGTCTGGTTCCTCCATTTCTCTGCCCATTCTTCTACTCAAATAGTGCAATTAGTTAATAGAGAGATTGAATTTGTTTCACGTGATGTTCACTGGTTGAGATGTGTTGAGTGTTTCATTCAAAAATTTCAGTCCAATTCAGTCCAATTTTGCATCAAAATCAACAAACTATTCGCCGAATCCTACAACCTCATGTGCCTCTTCTACCCCTTTATTAGGCCTGCTTTTACCGAATCTTGATTGGATGTCGGTATAGGAAATCTAAGAACTAGATACATTTGTGAACGTCTTCATTAGCCACAACTCATGTAGCTTTACGAGTGTCATTCCGCGCCTTCTCGCTTCTTCGGGCAATCATTTGAGACTTCTTTGGACAGCAAAAAAATTTTCATCGTCGAATTTCTTTCTGGGAACTTTATCCTGGAATCTTTCCTTGTTTTCGAGCGTGCTGAGTTCCCTCATTCTGAGTGGCTTTTGTTCCTCATTGCTCTTCTGTCATTGCAGTTTATCTAATGCCAATTTAGCATGATCTTGCATTGACTCAATTCAACAAACAGTTTATTAAGCAGCTGATGTACTGCAGCAAAAAGACACTAACGGCGTTTTCTTTGATTTGCTGTTGCAAATTTTGTTTGGCCAGTTTTTTTTACGTTTGCGTCATTTTGTCCAAGAATCTCAACAAAAGTTGTCTTCTATATACTTTAGTCCTGGACGCATCCCCCAGTTATGAACTCATACTGTCACTGAAAGTTTTTTCCCCTTTCTGGGAATCTCAGTACGTGTTAACAGAATCAAAGATTTGGTTCGAATGAGTGATAATGAAGTATTCCCTCTTTGTACGAAACGCACCTTGAATGGAGCCATTTTTTTCATTGTCTACGTAAATTTAGCTGGTGGATTGTCACATGAACCGGACTTTTCACATTAAAGTAATGACAAATAAGTATCTTAGCTTTTATGTAACCAAAACTTCCTTGGATGGTTGGATTGGTTCTCTACTAATCGAATTGCCTAAAGGTTGTCCAAGGGTGCTAGCATCAATTTCTCGTTATTTTTCTGACACAGTTCTATTTTAATTGCCTTGATCCAACGGGCTTCATCTTATATGTTTTGACTAGGTAGACCATTTAAGCAGCAAAATTTAATCAAAAAATTTCCGACGCTTTTCGCATTGCAATTTTTAACAAGGTTTGCTGACGGACTTTTAAAAGAGCCTTATATACAAATAATGTTGTAAATTTAAAAATAAAAATAAAACAACTAAAAATTGTCTCGTTTTTCTTGAGACGGCGTTGCGATTCGTTATTGAGGCTTATAAGTGGGAATTAAACAAATTTCGTTTGTTTTTGTCCATCGGAGTAGCCGAAAGTGTCTCAGTTTACGGGTCCGCTAGAGTAATGATCATTGCTCTAGCTGCCCCAGGAACTGAGACACTTTTAGTTACTCCGATGGACAACATCCATTTGTATAATTCCCACCTATCAGCCTCAATAATGAATCGCAATGCCGTCTCAAAAAATGATTCAGGCCGATGACCTTTCTGGTGAAGCTAATCTGGTAGAAGCTAATGACGTATAACTATTGAAAGCTATGGAATTGTGAAGTTTTAGTGAAATGTACAAAAGATTTGTGTCCAACAAAACGTTGTCAGATTTAGATTTTCAACTAGAGAGTAAGTTCTTGACGATCATAAGTCAACTGTAGTGTTTGTATTGTCTGAAATAATATACTAAAGCGGATTAGCAGCAAGTTAGTAATTTGAATTAACTGAGTGCAATTTTTCGTTAGATTTACAACTTAGCAAAAACAGTTGTTCGTTTTTTGACCTGTAAATTCTATCATAATTAAACGTGGTTCTCGATATGACGTCAAGAAAGCAATTTTTCTCGTTTCGTACTTTCAGAGTCGAGATTTCAGCGCCATTTCAGCCCATTATTTTGCAAGAAAAGCACTGAATTTGCTAAAATTATGTAACAATTGAGTTGAAATTGCTGCAAAGCGCAGTAATGAGCTGAAACTCGCTGATTTTTCAAAATCTTACATAATTTTGCGCTGAAATGCGCTAAAAACTTTTAAAAAAAGTTTTCAAATTTCAGCGCAATTCTTTAATAAAAATTAGTGGATTCAAATCCTTTTTGACACCGCTACCTAAATTGCTAAGCCCTCAAATTGCTCTTACTTTAACGATAAACGTTTTCTAAAAAATGCTCTGAAAAGCGCTGAAAATATGTAAGAAATGCGCTGAATTTTCAGTGCTTTTCTTAATTAATTCCAGTGCATTTCTTCATAAACTGTCTATTAATTAAGATGAAATCAAATTTGAATAAATTCAGGAAGCAATGGGGCCGTGGATAAAGTGAAGGATACAGCACCGGAGAGAAGCGTTCGACTATCAGTGATACCTACTTTTTGAAAACGTGGTATTCAGCGGTATTTTTGCGAAGTTTCAGCGCATTTCAGCGCATTTTCATATAAGGCTTTTGCTCTGAACTTTTTGAAAAATTGGAGCATTTCAGCGCATTGGGTACATAATTTTTCTCGACCCTGGTTTAGACGCAAGTGTTATGTGTGTATGAACATTCGTGGCTTTTCTAAAATGTCGTCACATTTTGCCGAGAATTTTTTAAATTAAATCCACTCGTTCGGCAGCTGTATTAAGGTCTTGCATTCGCTAGTTTGCTTTCGGAAACTTTTTAAGGTCGTTGAGCGACTGATTAATTGTTTTTTGTCACAATTGTTGTTTCAGTGTATACACTCCGACGAATGTTGTTGATGACTATTTGTTCTGTTTCGTCAATGTGATTGTCGCGTGCTTTTACAGTCACGGTCTTAAAACTTTCACGTCTACATTAGATTGACTTTTTGGTTACAAGTATTCACGTGGCCTCCCCTGTATGAGGGGTTCATCTCGAGCCGAAAAAAGTTCGATCGTACAACAATTTCGGTATATATGAGCCATCATAAATTCCACACCTTATTGTGCAGGTTTTTACTCTTTGTTTCCATGTGAAGGTCTCTCATGATGTAAACTACAAATCACAATTTGTACCCGTGAATGGAAAACACTTTTATAGTAGTGCCCCCTGATATCTTCCCTAGTGATGACAAAATTTTAAAACCTTGCAAGAAATCTTGCAAGGGAATGCATAGTTCTTCCAATTTTCTTGCAAGAGTCTTGCAAGATTTGTATCCATCTGGCAAGTTTCTTGCAAGATTTGAATCCGCTCATCACTATGCTTATTACTGAAAAGCGTTTACCGGATAGATAAAGGTTGAAGTTCTCCAAAGACCATAATAATCCTAACAGTACTATTTCTTTGATATCGGAGAGTCTTGCGCTTCTTCGTTTAAAAATTTTGAGTTGCATGAATAAGGTTTTCATCCGGTACTTGTCTAACATTCCAATTATATGCTACCCCCGAGACATTCTTTAGAGGCAACGCATTTCTACTCTGGATAGTAAATCCCCGTTGTGTATTTCATTTATATAGTTTGCCATCTCTTTCAACTCTGAAGTAGATTTTCTTAAAATTCAGGGCTTGCTGAATAATTCTGTTTTGTCATGTGATTGCGTATTAATTTTTGAAATTTCCGAATAAATTGTATAATTAGTTGCTAGACTAGGAAAGAATTTTGTGAAATGGTGGACACTACCTAGGAACAATTTCATTCAGTCCTTTCACGTAGATCGGAGGTCTGTGCTTTTCGGCGGCACATGTCCGTGAGTTTGTTGATTTGACTTCCGGTCGATTTAATTTAAAACTTATTAGGGTAACTCGATTCTTAGCAAAAAATCAAAACTTAATTGAGAAAAATATCCAGTAACCATTTTTTAAGCGAGGCAACACTGACTTCAGATGCTTTTCTCTAATGCCGCGTACGCAATTATAATATCGTTTAAAAAATGTTCTTTCGTCAAGCCAAGGAATTAACAGTCCGTTGATAACTGTAATTCTCCCGGAATGTTTTTGAGGTCTTATAATCCGGTTCTGAATCTGTATGTTCCTGTTTCTTCTCCATTGCCTATATTGAGATAACAATCTTTTCCAGTGTCTGGTTGTAATGGGATTTGGCTACATGCATATTTGAGTTCTAATGTAGAGATTAATTTAATTCTGGGTCAAATTATTCTAGATTAGTATTTTGTTGTGTAATTATATCAAATGGAAATTAGATAATTTTATCTTTTTAGATTTTTTAAATGACTCCGCTTTGTACTTTGGATCTAATGCCAGTTTAAGAGACTGATCCCTTTCACTGTGGTTAATGTCGATGATTTATAAGATGGTTCGCAGCTTTGTTTTAGGCGAAGATTTTGTCCTACTCTTACCAACTTTTGGAGTTTGATTTCTTCGTTCATTTTTTTTATTGATGGGAATGAGTCTACCGCATTGATGAATAGTTGTTAAATTTTTTTTCAAATTTAGAAAGTATTTGACAATTAATAGATCGTCCTACTGTACTTACTAAATTCGGAAAATTCTTTTCGACAATAATTTTTAACTTACCTTGAGGTTTAGCTGTGATTGAAAATTTCTGCTAACCTCATCGGCTTTGCTTTTTCTCAGGGTACTTGTTTGGAAAAATTGGCAAGCTTAACTATTTGGAAAAATTATCTTCTAAGCATTTAAAGGAGTCACTTCCGAGAGTGCTCTGTGAGAAATGAGCACTACAACTAAATAATATTTTCTGCCAATCTAGCCATTTGACAAAATGTCTCAATGATCCCAAATTGCTTTTTCTATTCCCACCATGCAAAACTTTGTGCCAATCGAGAATGATTGACATGTTTTTGTGATGTCATGGACAACACTCCCAGAATCGACCGTCACATCTTACTCGAGATATCACAAGTAAATTTTTGGAATCACCGTTTATATCTATTGCATCAATTTCATCAGACTCAGTTCAAATTGCTAGTGCAATTTTATCAAATGCTCTATCAGCCGCGTGGAATTGACGAAGATGTTCTAAATCCTTTTGTGTTTCTCAATCTTTCATGTTCGCAATAAATTAGTCTCGTTTAAATTTGTATTCTAACGCACCTAATCTGCAATGTTCCGCTAATTCCTACTACTCTAAAAAGAACTGTTTGACCCCTACATCTTTCACTGTTTTTTACTTATTAATCAGCAACAATAGCGTGTTATTTTATGAAGTCGTTTGTAAGAATCTTTTTTATCGTTACCAAGTTTTTTGTTCTTAATTCTAAATTTGCAAGTCGCTACCTCCCAGCGTGCATTCGCTGTGACTCGTTTCCGATAGTCAAAAACATCAGAGCTCAGACTTCTTGATTCATGGTGTCCAACGGCTCCCTTGCCCACACAAGATGCTCTGGTGATCGATGAGTTTGTGCTCATAACTTCATGCGTTTCTGCTGTTTTTGTCATTCTTTTCGGTTCTCGTGCTGCCGTTTTGCTGTCTACCGCTGTTACTTCATGTGATTCAGGCGGATGAACTATACTCCCATTGGGCGTGCTGTGAAAAACTCTCTTGGGTGTGATATTAAGTTTAGCCGTTATGGCTAGTTGTGGATGTACACTCCACTTTTCAGACTGGGTTTCTATCAGTTGGGTTCTATATCTGAAGCTGTTTTCGAACTGCTTACTGACAGAAATCCTGTGTGAGTGTTCGGCGCTTATTTGCTTATAACTCACGATGTTTAAATACGACCTAAATAAATATATACCCGGGTCGATGAATTTGATTGGCGGTGAATTTTTGTAAGAAATGCGATGGAATGCGGTTAAAAAATAATTTTTGTGCATTTCTGAAATCTTTTTGCGGTGAATGCATTATTGATTTTCAACGTGTTCTCAGTATTCTTACAGAAAAGAATCTTCCCAACACGGGCTCGCACCTCTGACCTCCTGCATGGCTTCAACTGCTTATTCTACTCCAAATGTCCCTTGCTTTGCCATTTCGTGTGAATTTAAATGAGATTGAGTAAACGTTGGAACGCCAATGCGGTGAATTTTTGTTAGAAAAGCGGTGAATTTCGCAGTGAATTTTTGTAAGAAATGCGGTGAAATGCGGTGAGTTATTTTTTTTTCACCGCATTCACCGCTTTCAGCGCATTTCTGACCTTAATTTGATTGAAATCATTTTGCGGCGAATTTTACCTTAATTTGGGTGAATTAATTTTACCTTAATTTTGCGGTGAATTTTTGTAAGAAATGCGATGAAATGCGGTGAAATTTTTATTTTCACCGCAATCATCGCGTTTCTTACAAAAATTCACCGCATTCACCGCATTTCTTACAATAATAAACACAAAAACCGCGACCCGGGTAATAATCATCTTGACCAAAAATTCAATGCAGATTGATCATCTTTTTCATTTATACCTTTATGTCTTTTTAAGTGAAGAATTTTTGAAATAGTTGTGATTGTGTTTCTTCCATCTTTCCTGAACATTTCGCATGTACATGAATACTTGGATAAAAATCTCTGGTTTTATTTTTTTCAAAGAGTTAGCTGAAGCAAGGGCTGAAGAAATTTAATGCTTCTAATATTCTATATCATCCCGCATCTGATGAAATTTTTTTGTTTTGAGATGCAGATTTTTTAATTTAGCTTCAGCTAAATCTTCAATAATTTTTTTAATTAGGTTTTATAATTTTATTTTAGCTTTAGACGTAAAACGGCATTTTTTGGTTTCTAATGAATTTACTTGCGTTTTGGATTTGCATAAGTTGTAATTGTACCATCAAAGTGATCATGATCTGTTACGTACTCATACATAATTGTATCTCCTAAAAATATTGCATTAAATTCTGGTTGATCCTCAAGTGATTTGAAGAAACTGCATGGCGCATCTTACGTCTTTACATAGGTTAAGCTACGCTTTAAACTAAAATATTAATTGTTTTAATTATATGTTATAATTCATCTTTTCTGATGAAAATAATAGTTTTTCACAATAAAACGTGATCAGATTATCCAATTTTAACAGAACACGGGTTGAGATGTAAGCGCCGTTTCAACGCAATAATTTTCAACTCAATAAGAAATGCGGTGAATATGCTAAAATTACGTAAGAAAGGAACCTAATGCGCTAAAATGCGCTAAATTCCTCTGATTATACAAAATTTCATGTGCAAAATTATAACAATACGCTGATACTTTGTGAGAAATGCATTCAAAATTTAGCGTACTTCTTAAACAATTTCAGTAGGTTTCAACGTTTTGTGGCACAGATCCTTGAAGTTGATATCATTTGGGTTAATCTCACATAAACCATTAGCGTTTTGTAAGAAGTAATGTATAGAAAAGCTCTGATATTATGTAAAAAAGCGCTGAATTTTCAGAGCATTTCTTTCATAATTTCAGCGCATTCCTTACTATTAGAATTATATCAAATGAAATGGTACAACTTTCAAGAATCGTTGCGGAGTCGATTAAGTGACGGTTTCGGTTAAGGAAATTTGTGTCCGAGTTTTAGTCAACTCTACTTTGTTTGAAAATTTAATGGTTTTCATTGCATTTCTTGCAAACGTTTAGCGTATTTCAGCGCATTTTAACACATATTTATGTAAGGTTATTTCGAAGAAACTTTTGAAAAATCAGTGAATTTCAGCGCATAGCTTACATAATTTTTCTCGCTCCGAGCATGTTTTTTGAGCGGCAGTTGGCGTTATACGACACAAAGTCTTAAGACACTGGCATTGGAAGATGATTTCTGAAACCGAAAAAGTTGTTATTTTAGCAGAGTTATAATATTCAGAAAGTTGTTCGAGTTTTTCCAATTCGTGTTTTCATGAGTCTGTTGTTAAATAAATTGAACATGGATATAATTTATATTATAATGACAACTTTTTGTTTAAAATTTTAGTACAATCAAAATTAATGCGTAAAATTCTACAATTTTAATAATTATTATCGACAAAAATATAGTTCGCTGAATTCTAACGATTAAACACGTATTAGATAACCTATTTTCACTTCCTTTGTTTCTTTTACCTTTCATAAACTCTTGGTAAAAATATGTAACCCAATTAGAGAAATGATTTTTTCAGAAATGCTGATATTAATTTTTCTATATATTCTGAAATTAAAATCAAACCACAAAAAAACGGATCAAATCAAACATCAGAGGTCTTTCTTGACTTCCTATTTCCTAAAACTGACCACAATGTTTCCTCGATTTCAAGTTGCGGTATTTATTTGGTTTTTAAACTTGGTAAATGGTAATAGATTGTTACTGGCAGTCAGATTGCCAATTCAACTATAAAAATCATCCTGACTAAATAAAAATGCATTAATTTGCTGAAAAACACATTTTTTATGGGAAAGCAAACCGATTTCAAACATGAAATAATTTGACCCATTATTTTGTTTTTTTTTCTTTTATTTAATATTTTGTTCGAAAATTTCTATTCTATTTGCTACTGTTTTTTTTCAGTTCGCCTTCAAATTGGATTAATAAAAACGAAAAACAAGAAGTGGTTGCTTAACTGATTCTCCGAGATTACCCCCAATCATATGATTCGTGACCAGAATATCGACAGACAAACGTAAGTCCAGACAACAGACCAAGAATGTAGTCAGCCATTCCAAAGACTCCAGAGAAGATAAGATCAGCTACGCATTGGTAACCAACCAGAAAATAGTCCAAAGTCTGAAGTTCTTTGTTAGTGGCAATTACGGCCAAGCAATAAATATTAGTAACAATCACAATTGCAAATATAGGACACTAAAGCAGCAGCAAAACTTTTATTAGAAAAAAATTAACGACGATAGTTCGAAAATTATTGACATTAATTTTTACCTATAGAATTTTAAATCTTTCTTTGACTTATTAAAAAGTGTTACGCGCTTTTAAAAAAAATAACAAAGGGCTGAGAAGATCATGTTATGAGTTTTAAAAATTTTTTGGCCGTTGATACGTCTTTCTTTGTCGAGTTTGGATGCCCATGTTCAGACCTCAATTGTTGAAAAGAATTTATAAATTAATTGAGGGTCTAAATTGTCCATAATCATATATACCAGCACATAAAATTGAGATAAAGTATTTTTATGGGTCTCTTTTCATAGGAAGTTGAGGTCAAGCAAAATTTTTTCAGCTGTGGATGCGAAAGCATCGTTAATCAATGTCAAATACAGAAAACTTTTTGATTTTCGCCAAAAACCTACAAAAACATATAAAATAATTCAATTTTCTCAAAATTTTCGCCTATTTTTGTACAGAACAGAGCTTGTTGGTTTAGCAGAAATATTCTTCGTTTCGTAATTATTGAGCTAATTCTCTCATATTCCAGTCATTTTTATTACAAAAATTGCAAATTCTGATAATTTTAGTAGCATAATTACAAAATTAAAATGATCTTCCTGAAAATTGCAGGTCACGCCTGCTGGCAACGGTATATGCAAAAACAGTTTCTTAAAGTGCAGGTATAATTTTAGAGTACAGCACAAAAACTTTGAGTGGAGCTGAAATCCAGCATAATCATTGGGTCTAGCTCTAATTCATCAGCAATAAATTGGTTGATCTTAAGTCCAGATGATCAACAAATTCAAACTAAAGTCTTCTCGGACAATTTTAGGCAATCATGCTAGTTTCAGTCAGTTTTTGGGTCACAATTGTTCCTTTCTTAAGTCGAGGCCTGAACTTGGGCATCAATACCTCCCTCTTGGTACACGTCCTGCTCTTAGCGGTACTTTCTTCCCATGTTCGCAACAAATCTCAGCAATTTAGAGTAGTTGGTTGTTAAGAATTACAAATCCTAGAACTTTGTTTCAATTAGTCTACTTAGAACATTCTGGATTTTTTCCGAAATCAATTAACAAAAACCCGTGTACTTGCTACAAAAACAAAAACTGTTTGGGCACATTTACATCTTCATTTCAACAAGGAGGCTCGGTAATGTGCGTTTGCACTTAAAGTTCCGAAACCGCTCATCCACATTTTGGCATAAATGTCTACCACTGGAGGAACAGATAAAAAACCTCAAAAAATCAAGAATTTTTCAAAAAAATGTGTATGAATAAAGATAGCCTCCAACGCAAATAACTCAGTGGAGTAAGAAAAGCCGCATTCGATTCATGAAATCAGTCGTTATTAAGAAAGCAAGCGGAGAGGAACAACAAAATCAAACAACAATAACAACAAACATTAATTACATCCAAACCTTTGTCCAATTAAAAAAGACTTTCTAACAAGCTCAAATTAAAACTGGATAAAAAGATGAAACTGAAGCTAAACTAAATAAATTTTATTTCACTGGAAAATATATGACGCCACTCTGTAAAGATTAAAAAATGGCTTAAAAATGTAAAAAAAAATAATTTCAAAGTACAGAAAACCAGTAGATGGCAATCGAAAACATCCCATATGTTAATGATCACATACGCCTCTATTAATGAATTTTTTATGCGGTTACAAAAAGAACAACAAATAGAGGCAACACAAAAAATTCAATTTAAGCTTGCGAGAAAGAACTGTCGACGCCATAAAGCCATATTTCAATTGAGCCTTCCCCGAAGACCAAAAATGTGTTCTAGAACCTCTCAATAATGAGAATAGGTAACAACTAGACCAAAAAAGAGAAAAAGGGCAAAATTAATTAACACTTTTGTTTTCTTTTCGAAAACAATTATTTTCAAAGTCATGAAAGCCATTAGCAAAAAAATGAGAAAATCAAATAGGTTCGTCTTTTCGTCAACAGAAACGCTTGAGACCTGTAATAAGTCGGAATATATCTTACGTTTACAAAAGAACGTTAAAGTTAGACAAAAAACAAAAAAATTACCTTTTTTGCTATTTAGTTTACCTTTTTTTGCAAAAAACCATTGTCGAAGCCAGTAAGTTCATAACGATTTGTAAAAAAAAACATTAGATTTTGAACACCTGCGCATTCCCTCGACAAAAAATCACATATTTTACATGTAGTTAACGAGGCTGGTTAACAAATGGACAAAAAATCGAAAATGCGAAGTTAAACGACGTTAAAAAGTTTTTCTTATATTTGAAAACAATTGTTTTCGAAGTCATGAAAGCCATCAGCTATCTACTCAAATCAGAACGAAGGCTCATTTTCTCCTTCATGAAATGCCAACGAGACTTTTTATTATCCAGCTAATTTCATACGACTAAAAGACAAAGTAAAAAAGACAGTTAAAACAATTGTAAATAAAATTCAATTGAATTCTTCGGGAAAGGGTTGTCGAAGCCGTTGAAACCATAATTTATCCCTTTCAAGACTTTTATATATTCCATTGTGCCTCACTTTGAACGCAAACAATGCAATATCTGAACTACCAAAATTGTGATAATGTGACAAAACGAGAAAAAAAACGTGAAAAAGGGGCCAATACCTAAAAATCAAAAAAAAAATTGCGAGATCTAGTAGTAATAAAGCCAGAAAACCATAACTTAACGCGTTAAATTCATTTCAGTAGAAAGAAGAGGAAGAAGAAGCATTCTTTCTTTGCTGATACTAAGCTACAAAATGACCAAATTAAAAGAAAATTAGTGGCAAAAGTTCAACAAGCCATCGTTTATTTAAAAAGCAAACATTTTTTTCAAAATCAAAATCTAGTCAAATTAAGTCAAAATTTTAAACTACCAAAATCTAGTAAAGAAAATAGATACAATAATTAAGAACTGTTGAGGAAACCATTTGGACGTATCAATAGTGAGCTTTGATGTGAATTGTTCTGTTCTCTAATTAAAATAAAAAAGCTCAAACTTTTTTTTTAAAAAAAGACCGATTGATTACAACCCGAAATTTTTTTCGATGGTAACAGTACAAGATTCGACCAGAATCAGCCTCGCCATTGCTGTTCGTCCTTTCAGAACACTCAATTGTTTCAAATACCTTAGAGCTAGACAATTTGTTAGTTAAAAGGTCATAAATAAATGCTGCGTTTTTGATAATCATAAAGTTAGCAAAAATTGTAAAACTTTGATTCTAGAATACTCTCAATGCAAGTGGATTTAAAATTAGCTCCTTTTGTAGTCTACAAAAACTATGTTTGTTGTTTCTAGGGTGTGTACTTCCGGCAAATTTAATCAAATCAGACTAAAGAAGCTTGTTTCGGGCAACTTTGATGAAAAAAAGGCTGAATTTTGATAAATTTAGCCAAATTATAGACATAACAATCAAATCAAAATAGTTAACAATACTTTTTTGTCTCTAAAATTTAAATAAACAGTACTATTGTTAACAATTTTTACCAATCTGCGAAATTCCGAAAAATGTGAATAAAACATCGGAAATCCGTCTATTATTCAGAAATCTTCAAACCACGATAACTCCCCGTAAAACACGAAGTTCAAAAAAATCTCTCTATTTCCATATTCTACGCTGGAGGGGCTTTTTAATGATACCACTCACAGCTCTGTACGATGAATATATCGATCGATCAAAATTGTCTGAACAAAAAACCCATTTGAGTATATTTTTCCTTACAAAGACTGAAGCATCAGTTATTGAACTACAAGTGCAAACAAAATTAAAGTATCAATTGCTAGTTTAAACTAGAGAGTCGAAGTAGTTGTTTGCTGTATGCGAGGTGAAGAAAATAAAATTTTACAGGAATATCTTGAAACATTAATGTCGTCTATCGGAGTGGAAAAGTTCTATGGTTGAAGAAGGAAAAACTAAGAATAAAAAGAAAAGACAGCAGTACTGAGGCCACAGTGATTTTGAGGACAATCTCACAGTTTCCCATTGGGATAGAGTTTTCAAATTTGCAGATAATTTTCTGGAATGTGAAAAAATAGGTCTATTTGTACTGAAAACCTGTTGTACCGTTTTGCTAATGGTGTCTTTGCTTTTTCTGGCTGGGCAAATGCAAATTTAAAAACGTCAACAAAAAGTTTAAACCTAAACTCTCCCTCTTTTTTTGTACCGTTGTCAAATTCTCGGCAAGAAAAGGCAACGACTGAACAACTTGTCGTACGAAACAACTTGTCGTTTCCAGTAATTACTCCACCAAAAAATGTTAGAAAACAACCGGAAAAATAGCAATGCACCAAACAGTTGAGCAGCCTACAAATTTTAATGACTATTCAATGCATCCCTTAAGAAAAACTATCAACAGTTATTACTCATGCTGTAAAAATTTTGAATATTAATGTTTCATAAAACAGCTCGGCAAAACTGGGATAATTCCCAAAACGCACCAAATTGAAAGTCTTGTGATGATGAAAAAATCAGAGACGACTTTCTGTTAAACTTAAAAGCAACCGCGCGTCTTTTGATCCAAGAATACGTTTTGTTCCTTTTAAATTTTGTTTGAATTCTCTCAATTGATAGCAGTCATTTTCTGTGGTTAAATATTTGATCAACATGAAGTGAACATGGCCAGAAATTCGCTCACTTTTTCCAAAAACGATCTCCGAATAGAGGCTATAGATTGCATTATCAACAAAGTTTTAAACAGAACTGGATTCACGTTGACATTATCAGCATTTGGGAGCGGGCTATTTCAAGGAAATATGTTATACGAGAGAAATCCCCCCCCCCCAATCCCATGCTATAAATGAGACAATTGCAAGAAGGTTGCTTTGTTGTTGATTTGGTAGATTAGGCAAAGTTATAGCTCGGCGAGGTGCACCAACTGTCATATACGTACCTGATGTCACTGACCTACACCATGAAAATATATGGGGTACTATTAAAGATTCTTGCTAAACCCCGAAATCAAATCTGCTAAGACCTGTCTTATTTGAACAATAATTAAGGCATTAAATTCTCTCTGATTGACAGGAATGATGAAGTTTCTGCGCGACACCCAAAATTTCACTCTTTCACTATTTTCCCTGTTATTTAGGAGTGGAAATTTCTTTACACCCTTATCATTGCTTAATAACGGTGGAATTTGACTGGACACCTTGGCCCGAGCCAATGAAACATTTGTTCAATTTTTTATTGCGTACATGTCAATTGTGCAAAATCTTTTTGAGGTAAAAGAAACTAATCAGATTGAGTTAGCGCACCACTGGTCCCGTACCTAAGACTCATTGACAGTCAGTTCGGATTCTGAACAATTTCAGAGAAACATTGAGTTTCAGTACTGATTCAGAAGGATTTCAGAACCAACTGTGAAGTGATTTCTGAATTACTCTGAATAAGAGCAAAAGTCAGAAGGAATATTCTGTCTTCTTCTGAATCAGAAGATAATTCAGAATGAATCAGTGAATTAGCTCTGAATCAGACAAATTCAAGGTAAAATGTGATCCGAATAAGTCTCTGACTCAGTACTGAATCTGCATTAGAGTTAGGTACGGGGTTCCTCATGTATCCTGATGCCAAATTGATGCCAAATCAGCAGATTTTTAGAGAAAAACTCCAATTGTAAGAGAAAAACTAGAAAGTCCAATTATAAGAGAAAAACTCGAAAAGGATCTCAGATATCAATTTTAGGTCCACAAAAGCAGTTTAGATCTCTTACCAATAGACAACGCCTTCAAAAAATTTCACGAAATGCTCACTGAAGCATTAAACAGTCGCTTCCCTGAAAAACATCGTAAACAAAAAAACAACAAAAATGGGATTGACAATGAGATTAAAAACTTAGCGACGAAAAAACGTAGTCTTAAGAAACTGGCAGATGCAACTGGAAGTCCACAAGTCAACGAAAATTTTCATAAAACTTGTAAAAACCTTAAATCGCTCATCAAATCTAAAAAACAAACTTTTTATCAAAATCTACTTAAAACCGATTCAGTAAAAAACAGAAAAACTTTTTTCAGCTTTATAGTTCTTTAACCGGCAATTCAGAGTCCTCTGAAATTTTTTGCTCACAAAAAAAAGTAGAAGAATTTAACGAGTTCTTCTCAAACATTGGAAAAAAATTAAATGCAGAATTTTTAACAAGAAGTGCCCTTACAATAGAAAACCATAGTCAAGGTATGTTTCTAAAATCGATATCTGAAAATGACGTAAAGTACGCTATCAACAACTGTAAAAACAAAACAAGTTTAGTCTTGATTGCTATAATTTAAACTATTTTTCATTAAAAAAGTTTTTGACTGTTTAACAGCTCCTTTTACAGCTAATGTTTAACAGATGCATAGAACTCGAACAATACCCCGACAGTTTGAAAATTGCGAAAGTTATACCGTTCTTCAAAAATGGAAATGAAGATGACTCATCAAATTTCAGGCCCAATTCGTTGCTACCAATTATTGGGAAAGTCTTTGAGCGGATTATATTTGATCGAATTCAGAACTACCTAAACGTTTTTGAAATTCTCTCAGATTCCCAATTTGGCTACAGGCACGGGAAGAGCACAGTTGATGCCATTGCAACCTTAATAGAGGAATTAAGATGAAATCTCCACAACAACAGCAAAAAAAACCAAATGCACCTTTCTAGACCTAAGGAAAGCTTTTGATACTGTCGATCATAACATTCTACTGCAAAAATGTTATAGATATGGTCTACGTGGTCCAATATACAACATTTTAAAATCATATTTGTCCAATCCAATGCAATATACCTTAATGGGAGAAAAAAGTCCAAACTGAAGCTCATAGAACTAGGCGTGCCACAGGGTTCAAATCTCGGCCCTCTTTTGTTTATTATCTACATGAATGACTTGAGTTTGTCCCAGAAAAAATCGAATGTTACTTTATACGCCGATGACACTGTTGTGAAGAGCAAAAGTTCTGCATATCGAAAATTGACGATGATCACGACAAAGCACTAGATAACGTCAATGATTGGCTCATAAAAAATAAACTAACGCTGAACAAGGAAAAAACAAAAAGCATGCTTTTTGTAAAGAAAAATCAAAAAAAAATATTGTGTCGAGAACATTAATAAAAAACACCAAAATTGAAGAAAAACAAAGTTTCAAATACTGGGCATCACGATAGATAATGAACTACGTTTCTCAAAGCACTCAAAGGATGTGGTCACAAAACTTTTTTGTCGATTTGTTCTATCTTTTATAAACTGAGAAAAGTTTTGAGAGGATTACAGATGATAAAAGCATTTAGAACATACATACAACCAATAGTACAATACGGAGTCGTGATATACGGGTCAACAACAATCACAACATTTAGGAAAAGAGACAAAGTTGTCAAACGTATCGTGCGGCTAATTTTTGATCAAAAAAAGTTTGAAAGCACTTACGAAGAAAGAAAAAAACATAGGATCTATTTAGCATCAGAGTTACATGCCTATGAGGTACTTAAGCAGACACTAAAAAAGATTAAGGGGACAATGTAATATTTCACCAATTTCAAAGGGCTTCTCAATGCAAAACTGCCTTAAAAAAGCAAGCGGTTGATTAAAAACAAAATAACTCTAGGTAAAAATCTATTTCACAGTTTTTCAATAATTGTTAGGATAAGGTGGGTCTTAAGAATGCTTCTAGGTTACGATGATGAAATAATCGAAAAGATTGAAAACATGTCTAATACCGGAACAAAAATTTCTGTCATCAATTTCTAGATAATTAAATTGTGGGTAATGAGGACACAGTCAGACTGTTGTATGAGTTTTAATATCACTACTCAAAGGCGTTCCAAAATCAGAATAATATTTTTACTGCTAGGTTTAGTGGTAAATTGAAAAACAATGCTTCCTCTTTTTTTCTCATTTTGAATCACTTTCATCCAGATAAACTGAATGAGACACTTGAGAACGGGCCATCGGCCCAATAGTGCTCTCCCACAGTCAAATATGTGATTGTATTTGTACAGGTAATTTTGAAGCTACCTAATGACTGATGGAAACAATTTATTATTACACTTATCTGAGAAATTGATTATTTTGCCCTATAACTGACACATCGTAAAAATCGATAGTAGTATAGTAAGGATTTATGGTTTCGACAAGTGTCAGGATAAGCGTTCATAACAGCTGCTGACTCGTGTCACTTTTGCCCGTGGTTGATTAAAAACAGGTATCTTGGACAAATTAAGAAGATATTTGCATTTTTGAGGCGAACTTGAACTAGATTCACTCATTGTAGCAAATGTCCACACACGCTTACAAGCTTAATCTAAAATTTAGTTTTGGGTAATGTTGACAGTTTGCAGTAAATCTACGCAAATATTTATATTTTTTGCAACCTAAGGGGTCAAACATATTAATTTTTTTTGATCTTTTTCAATATTTTTTCTATAAATTTCATACATTTTTATATCACGGACGCATGCAACGAAAAAACTCTTGGAAAAAAACGATTATGAACAGACAACAATTTTGTTGAACAGGAGTTGAAGTATATATAAACTCACCAACATTATTTCAGCCAATGATTTGTTTATGAAGAGACTAGAGTATTCACTGGGCGTTGGTTCTCTATCCCCTCCCGAAGAAGTCGGCACCAGAGGACAAGTATATTTGTCTATAGCTATAGGCCTGCATTTTTGCTGGCGGTGCAGTTAATCACTAACAAAAATCGGCCAAAACAGTACCCTAAACTCAGTGTGGAGGATCTGAAACACAAAAAGGATGACGTCCGCGACAGCTGCAGGTATCGGCCGCGCAAACTTGAGTCGCAAACTTGAGTCGCGGCTGTTTTCCGACCGAACCTGGGGCCAACTTGTTAGCCAGGTCACTTATAATGACCCGGTCAATTGATTAGAAACTGAAAACATAAATATAGGTTTGGCCAGACCGAACAGGCGAACGAGAAGTATGTACAAAATCAATCAAGTTCAAAATCGTGCACTAACAAAAGGGATCACAGAAACTGTGGTGTTAGTTATATATCATCCCACAGATGCACAAACGCACACACACACACACCCCAGTTGAAATTTTACCAAAAAAAAACATGAGAAACGATAGATTTTGATCGGTATTGTTAGGGAAAATCGGTCAGGGCCCTTATTTTTTTGTTCGTCTTGAACAGTTTTGATCGTTTTTTCGACATA
The DNA here is from genome assembly GCF_964194025.1 of Convolutriloba macropyga. Classification (NCBI taxonomy): domain Eukaryota; kingdom Metazoa; phylum Xenacoelomorpha; order Acoela; family Convolutidae; genus Convolutriloba; species Convolutriloba macropyga. Next base: position 659 of record NW_027449633.1, on the reverse strand, counting down.
GGAAGTGCTCGTTTGTAAGCGGTAGATTAAGGAGAGGACCGTTTGTGATCGTTTGTAAATACTAGAAATCACGGTTTCTGAGCGTTATTTCTAGGACAAGACAGTTTTTGACCGTTGTTTTTTTAGGAAACGACAGTTTATTTACAATGATCAGAGATTTATTCACACACAAACACAATCACATACACACACAAAGACACACAGACAGACACAGACACAGACCACACACACACACACACACACACACACACACACACACACACACACACACACACACCACGTCTCTATAATGGTTTTCTATTTCTACTCTAAAATGTTTTGATCTCCCGGACTTGAGTCTCAGAGCTTTTCAGCGCTGAACCAGCATATTTCAAGAATAAAAGCATAATTCAGTTCTGAAACATTGTATCTTCAGAATATTTTAAGTTTCTTTATGTGCAGTATTTCTTCATTACTATTATATTGAGATCATAGAGTTCGCCCAGGCTACACTTAGCCTGTATAGTCTGAAAATTACCCATACCCCAAAATTAAGTCTGAGCAGAATAAAGTCATACTTTTGTAGCTTATTACTAGTAATTACTATAGTAGTATTCACACTATTTATACTTAAGCTCGTATGTAGGCAATTACCTCAAAGGCCCATTTAGCTCAGTGGG
>NW_027449632.1:0-19827 GCF_964194025.1 Convolutriloba macropyga | reverse complement strand
GAAGGCCTCCCACGTGGACCGGGCGAAGGATGCATCAATTATGCCGCTCAGCTTGGGCGACAGCTCAAAGCCGAGCGTCCCTTCGCTCTGCAGTTGCTTCACCCCTCTTCCACTGGCCTTGCGCCAGGCCCATCCCCTGTTCCCAGCTGGCCCCTGTCCCTGCCTTGGTACCAGCCTGACCCCTTGAGCCAAGAGACCTTCAACAGGCTGGCGTCGTTCCAGTGGGAAGCGTGCAGCATGGCGGCGGCTGAGAAGGCCTCCGTCAAAGCCTCTGCAGCGGTTCTGTTCTCCTTCAAGGGTGGTGCCTGCAGGCCGAAGAACTCCATCTGTGCGCCCATGTACCGGTGCAGCGGGGTGCCTCGACCTCTTCGGATAGCAGCACAAACCCCGAGGGGTCGGCGCTACCGTGGTGGATTCCTCCAAGGATGCTCCTCAGCTCGGTCCCAAAGCGGCGGTGAAAAAGCACCTCACGGTACTGTCCACCGGCCATCACCCCAACCAGCCGCCGCAGGTTGGCAGGGCTGGTCTTCATCACCAAGGACTTTGGGCCGCAGAAACTGTCGAGGGAGTCCGCCTCGGCAGCCATGCCAGGCTGTTTGTAGTCGAGCACCACTCTGCATGCGGTCCATGGCCTCCTCCGAAAGCCTCGCCAGTCCAGGTCTCCAGTCTTACGTTGGACACCACGACCCCGGATGGCGCAATGGTGCCAGCCTTTCGCAAAACTCGCGTGAGCCAGGCGGGCGAGAGGGTGCGATCTCCAGCGCATGGTGCTAAGGGGATGACTGCTCTCAGGGGAGCACTGGCGACAGCAAGGCCCCGGCCGATGCAGCAGCCCAGTCGGGTTCAAGGATATGGAGGCGAAGATCCAGGGCAGGGACGCCTGATGAGCTGTTGCCAGTAGGAGCTTGAGGGCTCCGATGGCGACGGCGCCTCCAACCGTCACTACCAACACAGTCTGGCCGCGCATCACGCTGAAATTACGGGTGAACGCAGCACAATGTATCCGGGCTCTGGCAAGGGCTGCACAGGGCTGCACGTGTGGCCTACCCAGAGGAGAACAGCCTGTTGTCGAACACCTGGACAGCGTATTCAGGTTCCTACACCGCAAGAACCCGGTGTGTCCCAAGGTCCAACGGTTAACTCGATGGCTGCCAGCCCCTTTTGCTGTCCTGCCCTGGGAATCCGAGGCAGCAAAGAGCAGAAGGGCAGAACTGAAAGTCACCGTCATGGCCAAACAACTCCTACATTCCCCTCGCTACCAGATTACAATCCGGGCAGGAACAACTACGGCGCAGGAGTTCTCTACCCCTCAGTTTCGAAAGGAAAACGATCACACGTTGCTATGTCGTGATGGATTCTCCAGTCCCGTCAGGTAGTATGTAACTGGATAAATCGCCACGCCTACACAACCGGATACTAAACGGCTCCGGATGTGAATGGGAAATTCGATATGCACTTTAAGCAGGATAGGTACTAGTACAAGCAGGAGATACGTATTCTAGTGGCCTCACCCCTATCTATAGCTCGGTTTCGAAAAGGAACCGATCAAGCAACGAGCTCGCTCGGCGGACCGCCGCTCCAGCACCCCTGCCTGGTGGCTTGAGATTGCTGTCGGGGGGTTCCAGGGTAGGGTAGGTAGCAGGTGAGAGGTGATATAGGTTCATTAGCAGGTGAGAGGTACCCAGCCGGTAGGTAGTAGGTACCATTGTTATATATGTAATCCTTAATACTCGTACTCGTATCCCTTCGCTGCTCTAGAGAGAGGTACTCTAGCTAAGTAGGTACCGTACGAGTACCGATGCAGGTACGACAGTACAGGTACATGCGTGCATACATACTGCGCATCGCGATCAGCTCTCTCTACTAGAGGTACTATGAGTACGAGTACGAGTACCCGTAGGATAGATGAATTCGCCGTACCTATACAGGTGGAGGATAGGTAGGGTACGACTAGGTACGACTATTATCGCTACCTTTTGAGTAGTGTAGGTAGGTAGGTATCTCATAGTCGGTACCAGTAGTCGGTACCCTACCCTCTCCAGCAAGCTGAGAACAGCCGTATTATCCTTTGGTCCTGCCACCTGAACCCCCTCCAAGGCTGTCTGAACAGGAGCTACAGTAGCTGCTGCAACCGTTTCGTCAAAGGCTTCGAACTTCATGCGAAACGTATTGCACATCCCGATCGATCTGTCAGGGCTATCGCTCCCCCGATCAAGCATTGCTCCGCTCGTTGCCGGGTGCCAACCGTGCGCTCCCATGGTCAAGGCTAACCGTCGTGGCCAAAGCTAGTTCAGTGCCTTGACCCAGGTCCGCTCAGCAGGTAAGCTTTGAACTACTGCGATGCCTGCCCCCCCCCCCCCCCCCCCCCCCCCCCCACGCCCCTCCTACTCGCTCTATCCAAACAGTGTATGGTGTAAGTGGTCTCTATCTCTCTCTCTCTCTCTCTCTCTCTCTCTCCCTCCCTCCCTCTCCCTCTCTACAATGATCCTTGCGTTACCATCGCCGCTCGCCAATCATCTGTTTACACCTATAACTCGAGATGCGATAAAACTTGAGCACCACTGCAGTGACGCCAAAAACACATTTCCACACTGCCATCTCCCTAATTGCTTTTCCCCACCCTCTCCACCTCCCTCCCCCTCTCCCATCCCAACCCATTCACCGCAACACCCACCATCTGCCTCCCCTCCTGTTCCATCACCTCCACCTGAGCAAGGCTGCCCGCTGTGCATAGGCAGCAGGCAGGACAGGATGAAGTATGCCTACGTCACCCTGGTGATGTGCGGGGAGACCTACGTGCAGGGTGCCCTGGTGCTGGCCCGCTCGCTCAAGGACAATGGCTCAGAAGCTGACAGGGTCGTAATGGTGACGGACGACGTTGGGGAGGAGGCCCGGGACCTCCTCGCGCGCCTCTTTTCTAAGGTGGTGCCAGTAGAGGGTCTGGCGGTGGAGGTCAACCAGCGCCACCAGCCGCGGTTCTCTACCACTCATTACGTCAAGGAGGGGCCCGGCTCCTGGCTCAGGAAGATCTTCACAAAGTTCCACATGTTTGGGCTGGTGGACTACGACAAGGTCTGCTGGTTGGACGCAGACATGTTTGCCCTGGGCTGCCCCGACGCCCTGTTTGATCTGCCGGCCCCAGCCGGTGTGTGCTCTTATTACAACTGGGACGCCGACAATGAGCGACATGGCAAGCGGGTGCCGCAGGAGGATGTGGAGAGGTCACTGACGGTGCCGACTCAGAGGGGGAGGGGACGGGCAGACGTGAACATGCCCTATGGCATCCGTGGGTGTACCACTGTGCTGCAGCCGTCAGCAGAAACCCTCGCCAAGATCTTTGAGGACCTTGCTGGCATGACGGAATATGGGAACAAGGACCTGGTGGTTGGGCCCGACGAGATGTATCTGAGCAGGCTGTACATCGACTCGTGGACTCACATCCACCACAAGGCACGCGCTCTCGCTCCACCAGGCCCCCAGACCCTGGGGGCCATCACTTCCCTCAACACACAGCCGTGAAGACCGTCTCAGTGAGAGTAACTCTCCGGCTATCATCTCGCCCCGATCGCTCACTGCTCATACAGTCTCTCTCTCTCTCTCTCTCTCTCTCTGTATCTGTATCTGACAGTCTTGCCCACTGACACAGGCACCCTTCTTCTCCCCCCTGGTTTTCTCCCAATGCGTGTCTCGCTCAGTGGCTACAGTACTCCGGCTCACTCTTGCTGGCCATATGGTCATTCAGCACTCCTCACATTCATGCATCATTTGCCTCAGTCACTCGCTCTGCCAGCCATTCACTCCATTACCTGGCTGCAAACCAACCATGAGCTGTCGCTGGGCCCAAAATCTGGCTGGCGATGTCACAGCCTGGGCCTCAAGCTCCCATGGAGGACCTCTCAGTATCTGACCCCCGCCCAACCTCTGCCCTGTCCGCACCCATCCACCGGTGCGCATGCCTGCGCGGCGATGCAGTTTGCTTGCCCCGCCTGGAAGACAGACGAGTTCACTGCCAGGACTGGGCAGGCACCTGTGCTGCTGCACTTTGTCACGGTGAGCCCACTGCTGATGCGCTGACGGCGACACAAAACGATAGAGTGAGGGGCACTTTGTACCTGACATGGAGGAGCGTGTTGTGGGTATGTGGGTGTAGGACAAGCCATGGGGCAACAAGAACTGGCCTGATTTCGACCTGTGGAGGGCAACTGCCCGGAAGCTGACAGAGGAGCTGCCGCAGAGTGAGAGGTTCTTCTCTGCCAGCGTCCTTGCATCCTTCCGTGCCGTGCCTCGTCCGTCCCAGGCGACTGCAAGCAGCGAGCCAGGCAGGCCTCCTGCCGCCTCGTCACCCGGGGTGTGGCGGCCCAGGCGCGTGGTCGAGGCGGAGGAGGCGCGGCGAAATGGTCAGCAAGGGCAGCAACCATGGGACCGCCCGAGGAGCAGCCAGGGGGGCAGCAACGGGCACGACAGATGGCAAGGCCGATCCCCCCAAAGCCACTGGGGCTCCTCACCTCACAGGTCAGGAGGCAATCGACAGGGGGGCGGACGGCCGTCACAGCCGCAGCAGCACCCGAGGCCGTCAACTGATAGATGGTAGCGACACACTGCTGAGACGAACCGTGGCTTAGCTTACCAAGAGACAGCCCCTCACTCTGGGGGATGGTATGCCTGGATAAGGTGCATGTGAATGCAGCACATGGTATGCATGTGCCATGTGTTGGACTGCTGAGCTATATCTTAAAATAGGACTAGAAAGTCAACGATAGGGCCGAGCACGCAGTGCGACGCGCGTGGAAGCGGGGGACCCAATGCACTCGGCCAGTGGACGGCAAAGTCGGAGCAACGCCCAGCGAACCACGAGCATCAGCATGGTAGCATCCGGAGTGGTCAGCCCAGGTCTGATGCTAGCACCCGTTGGCAGGGGTTTGGGGACGTTCATGAGGTGGCGGTGGTTCAAGAGACCGCCCTCGGACAGCCATGCATAGCTCAGTGCGTATGAGCCTGGTGAGGAGACCGTGGGCTTGTGGGAGGCGCTGCAAGCATAGTAGGGCTAGAGGCGGGCTTCAGGCTCAAGCCAGGGCGGCAGGGAGGGCCCTGACGGTGCTGCTTGCCTCCTTTGCATGTGGTGTCAGCAATTCACCAAGGACGGCGCAGCCCACTGGGAACCCGACTCTGGCAGATTCAACAACAAGCCTGACAACCAGCCACTATTCATTTTTGATCTGACCCAATCATGTAGTAGTGATTAATTCCAAGTTTGGTCACAGTGACTTCTCGAATTAGACCAACCAATAACCATGATGTAGATGGAGTTCCTGTCATGATTTCGTCGACCAACACTGGCACCTTGACTTCCTGTTCGCAAATATCAATTTGTGTTATCCAGAGATCCATTCCGTGGACAGGTATGCAGGAGATCGCACCAGCACTGTCATGCGGTTGGCAGGAGGGGGCCACAGGAGGCGCCTGTCTATTCAGTATTGAGGCCTGCGTTTCCTTCTCGCCGTTGTGTGTACATAGTGTACGCTGGGTCACATCGCTCCTCGATTATTACACTGGAGAGAAGCGAGCCTAATTCCACCGGGAGCTCCGTCTGTCATGTGAGAATATGGAAGCGGTTGACGATGGCATCACTTCCTATGAGCAGACGTCTCAGCTATGACACTGCCGCCGCCGGGGCTGTCAGACGTACCAACTGTCTAAGCTATCTGAGAGCCGTGGGTCAATGGGCCATAGATAGTGGTGCTATCTAGGAACTCCGAGCTACCCGGCTTGCCGCCCCCTCGCTTCATTGCGGCGAGCTGCAGCTGCCGCTTGCCGTTCTTCGTCCTCCTCATCCATCTTATCCAACCGGCCAAAGGTCTGTTTGTCCACTGCGGCATTCACCTGCCCCACCAGCCGCTCCTCCCCGTACTGCATGGGATCCTGCAGTGCCTGCACTGCCGTTGTTTCCTCGAGCAATCCCTGGACACCGTGGCTCTGGAATGTTGAGACACCGTCCAGCACACCCTGCACCTGCTCGACCCTGCTCTGGACGGCATCGATCTTCCCCTGGGCCGCTTCTATGTAGCCATCAATCTGAGCATCAAGACCGTTGCCCGCCTGCCTCTTGGCGGCCGCCTCGTCCTTGGCATCCAGCTTGCCTCCAACCTTGGCTTGGGCAGCACTGAGCTTTTCGGCCACGTCGGCTTTGGACACCCCTTCCCCAGATGCCAACGGGACAACTTGGGTCATCCTGGAGCCAAGGCCGCAGAACCCTGCTAGCAGAGTCAGCGGCAACTGCAGGGAGACACACCAAAGGAGGGCGGTTCAACACGATGGAAACACAGTCACCACACCGTCGCATCATCCCGTCCAAAAAATTGACGCTTGATATGGCCGGCGTCCTTCAGGCCGCAAGGTCTGACACTATGCATGCCAGGAGCAACCCATCCAAGTACATGTGCCGCAGATGAGAGCAGGCACGGTACATGGCCGTGACAAACAGACATGGAGGTTCGTGTGGACAGTGTTTCACCTGAGCGATGAGGTCCAGAAGGAATATCAGAGGCCCCAGGCAGATTGTAATGCTCAAGGAAATCTGCACCAGAGCAGAGCCACACAAACACCTTCTCAGTGTCAACTGAGCATGAACTGAGCATCGATCGAGGATCAAGGGGGACCGGGCTGAGATCGCAATGTTGCAGTTGGAACACTCCTGGCGCGGACTGCGCTGGGCGAGCGACATGCAGGGGTGGCTCTCAGGACCTGAAGAGGGATGGGAGTCAGCTGAGGAAGTTGCAAAAGGTCCGGGTGGATCAGTGCAATCCCCATGGCCATCTTCTTTAACGCTGCTCCGAGTGCCTCAGCCGTGATTCCATCGAGAGAGTAGGCATATACCCCAAGCTCAGCAACTGCGCTGGCTCCCCACACAAAGATGCCGACGCAAACCGCCCCGAGGACAAAGCAGCCCAGGATGAGTTGGCAGCACATGCCAGCTGTCCAGCCTAGATCCCCACCAGTCTTCCTGTCCTCCTCCAGTAGCTCCTCGCGGCTCTTAAACATATCCCTCCAGTTGCAGAGCCCCCAGCAAGTGTTGACCAACATCAGGGCTATCGTCATGTAGGCCAGCCAGGTCGCGGCAGCAAATATGTCTGCAAAGTAGTGGTTGCCCTCGGGGTCGTATGCAAAGGCGAGGTTGATTGCCAGCACAGAATTAGCGCCGAAGGTCAGGCAGAACTTGATGACCTTCAGCGTCCCCGTGCCGCACGTGCAGCCACAGAACGTGCAACAGAAGCAGCATGGGAATTGGCAGCATCCCTGATCGTTCTCCTCCTGGGTTCAACAAACATCCACAGCACACAATGTCGGTATGAGATTGCGGACGAAACACTTGGCATGTTGTGCACCGCGTGAGCGAAGAAGTCGAGGGCTACGCGCGTGTGATCCTTGCAGCAAGCAATGGTCCATTTTTGGCGCATGGAGGGGGGGGGGGGAGGGGGGGGTGATATCCTACAAGGAAAGTCGCTACAGCTCAATATTGGGCAGTGCCCACAGCACCGTCATGGAGGCAGGGACCGCTCTGCTGCAGAGGCCAGAGAAGAGAGGAGGGGAGGGATAAGGGTGGGGTGGAGTTGGGTTCAAGGGGAGGCAGGGTTAGCTCAATTGCGCACCGCCTCTTTCTGATCGTTGAGGTAGGCCTCAGCTTTGATGCCCATTAGCTTGATGATGAACCATCCGAGGGGACAAACCACGAGTGCCACCATGGTCATTATGGACATCAGTCCAGTGTTATCAATCACAGCCTCCCAGCACTGGTACTCCAGGTCTTCTCCGCCCGGTGAGGGGCAGATGAGGGGGTGGCACTGCCTGGAGCTTCCCCCATCGAGCAGCGCCGATCCAAGAGAGCTATCCCCAGCGAAGAAGCCGGTTCCAGTCGTGGAGGATTGCGTGGCACCTGGCGGTGGGGGCGGTGAGGCAGGCGCGGGTGGTGCAGGAGGGGGAGTTTCCGGACACTGGACTGGCTTGCAGAACATGAGCACCTCTTCCTCCTCCGTGCCATCCTGAAGCAGACACAAGAGACAGAGTCAGCCGGAGAAGCAACGAGCGCGACGTGATACCATGACTCTCTGCATACCTACCCCATGAGTCTCTCTTGCAGCACCGCCCCCGGCCCAATTCGCCCCTATCAGGAACCAACTTCCTGTGCGTGATCTATCGTGAAGGCTTGCACGGACCTCATAAGAAAGCTCCCAGTGTTGTGGTTCTCCCGGAACAAGAACGCCCTCTGCAGAGCCCTCTCGCTTCAAGAAGTGCACCACATCCTGAGCAGGCTTGCCCCCTTCTGGAGGCTCCTTCCCGTTCAGGTTGCTGGAATACCCACAGTTGACGGGCTGATCCCCGCTGTCACCCCCGGTGATATCAATGGCTAGTGAACCTTCCTCGTTGCCAAGCCCCTCCCAGGCCTGATCGGCGTTATCCTGCAGGGATGCAAAGAATCCACCTCCACTGGAGCTGGAACACCCATGATAGACGCAATAGCTCTGAGAGCAAGAGGGGAGAGCAGATGCGTTGCCGTTGAAGGCCAGGGCGAAATTGCCATAGCTATCTCCGTCGCGCTGTGCAGAGACGGTGACTGTGTACGCACCACGTTGGCACAGATAACGGTCCAGCGGCGTGGACTTGCTGCCCTCTGTCAAAGGTGGCAGCCTCCATGAGGCCGCGGCAGACATCAGCGGTGGAAACCGCACAGGCATCTGCAGCTGCCACGTTGTGTCCTCGGGATCAGAGCTATCCTCAAACTCCATATTGGCACGCAAACATCTGCCTTCTGGGTAAACAAATCCACGTCCCGCTGCCCCTGCTTCGAACAGAGCTGCAGCGCTCTCTCCATCGCCCGTAACAGTTGCCCGAAGTTGCTCTGACGCACGGGAGTGCTCAAGCCACGCTGTTGCACCAGCTCCGGCCAACCCAAACTCGTAAAGCCCACTCTCACACAAGCGAATCTGATGAATTAAGCAGACCAGAACTGGAGTAAGAAATACAGTAGTCTCCAACGTGGCTGGACGGTCATCCCCCATCCCCTCTCTTCACTTTGCCCGCATGCAAGACAGGCCCCTCCTTTCCCGATGTTGACAATCGCCACCAGCGGCGGAAAAAGCCCAGAATGATGTTTGAGCGAATGGCATGTACCTGGGTTGCAGACGACGTTCCAGATGACACCCAAGTTCCAGCTGGGGAGATGAGCCACCATTCCTGGCTCTGATCTCCGGCCGAGTAAGACACAGACAAGCTGCTGCACTCTGCTGCTGACGAGGAGGCAACGAACTCCGGAGAGGTAGATGGGGACACATACAGGAGAGCAACATCAGACACGACACCGCCGCCGCCGCAAGTGAAGGAAGCCAGGGGTGCTCCACCATTGCCGGGAGCTGCTGTCATGCGGCAACTGGTTTCAGGCTGTGGCAGCAGCATTCTCCCTCGGGTGTCGTACATGCGAATCACATACGATGATGCCACGAGGTGTGTGCAGAGCAGAGTGGGGGACGAGCTGGGGCCGATTCCGCTGGCAATCGGCTTGCCGTCTCTGACATGGGCAACCTCCCAAATCGCATCTGCTGGAGCTTCCTCAATCGACAGCCTGGCACAGTCAGGTTGGCTGACCACCTCGGCAACGCCGTCTCTGATGGCCAGCACTGTCAAGCTGTCACGGGGTGACGCTGTCTGATTCACCACGATGGGCACCGATGATGGCGAGTTATAAACCAGCACCTCGTGAGGGGGAGCTGTGCTGCCCTCTGCCGACGTCACCCGCACAGCGTACATGCCGTCGGCGCACCTGCATTCAACCCGGCCATCAACATCCAATTACAGTTCATTGTAACCCAAGAAAGGGGGCAGAGCGTGACTGTTTCATAGCAATCAGAGATCAATGTGGAGGAGCCCTTACATGTACTCCACTGCCCGCGTTTCGTTCACTTGCAGTGATGTGACAGTTCGATCCGTAATATCTTCAAACACGACAGATGCTGATGATGAGACAACGACGGCAGCTGTGATGCAGCCTTTGGGACCGAATCCTGTTGCAGAATAAAATGGCAGACAGAATTACTCCACTGGTTTAGGCTCCGGTAGGGGATGTGTGCCCGCAGTGGCATGCCTTGGGGGCAGTGGGAAGGGCAGTGGATGGCAATTATTCTCACACAAGCTCGGGGCAGCGCGGTGGTGAGATGGCAGTGTGTGTGTGTGTGTGTGTGTGTGTGTGTGTGTGTGTGCGGGTGGGTGTTGCCAGGGTGAAATACGGAATACTCGCCGTTGAAGAGGCCAAGGGTAGAATGATTTGTAAACATAGTGAGGCCCTCGCTGTCATCTCCACAGGATGACAGTGGGTTCCATGCGAGGAGCTCCCTGATGTCGCTGTCTCCAAACAACAGCATGGTCCGCTGACCTGCATCAACCCGCCGTCCAAATTCAGTAGCCTGAGCCTACACAGGCCGTCTGAACTTCATCAACACAGTGATATATCACTTGATATCAAGCAGGATGCAATGCTCATGGCAGCAAGTGAAACCTTGATCATCCAGAACTGTGAGCTTCTGGTAGCCGCCATAGCAGGCAAACATGGTGATCCCCGTGACGATCAAAACCACCAGGTAGATGAGCATGAGGGACACGCGGCTGCGCCACATGTGGGCTTTAGTTGCTTGCGACCAATCTGTGATGGTGCAGCAGCTGAGAAGTGTGGCCATCCAAAGAAGGAACTTCCCGCAGGCGTCCACCTCGGGGCTTTGTTCAGCGACGCCGGAATGATCAACCTGATCAGCTGTCAGCTGGGGACACCGCCGCAAGGAACAGTCAGAGAGCAGACACATGTACTGTCCGGGAGATGCGAAGCAGCTCTATGTTCAAGCTTCTTGGATCTCCCGCTGAATTCATCGAGGAGCACTGAGCCCCACATGGATACCGCTGGTAGACAGACGGACGCACACACACATACACACACACACACACACACACACACACATCGTCACTATGCCATACATAGCAATTACCTTATGGTCAGGTTGCCCCACGCCAGCTGAAGAATCCCTGTCCATGGCCTGCCCCATGACTGGCATCGCCACTGGAAGCTTCTGACCCGGCCGGCTGTGCATGTCGCTCCACATTGCCAAAAGAGCTACCTGGCCGGCGATGGCCGCCCAGGCTGAGGGTGCCCCGTTGCCTAGCTGCTGGGCTTGGCGGACAGCTTTGTCAATTTCGATTCTGTCCAGGCGACCTGCTAAGACTGACAGCCGGCAAGTGGTGTGTACCTGCTTAGCTCGGGCGCTTCGGTTCTGTCCAGGGCGACCTGCTACGACTGGCAGCCGGCAAGAGGTATGTACCGGCTTAGCTCGGGCGCCAGTGACTGCCAAGTGTGTCCCCAGGAACGAGAATCTTGTCGAGTTGACGGAGCTTGGTCAGCTCGCTGCATGTCACAGCTGAGTACGGGGCTACGGCAAGCGTTTGTGCCGCGTCGTGCAGCAATGTACGTACACTGTTGTTCCGCGCGAAATTACATGCGACACAAGCTTGTACGCTGCACGAGCACAGATGCATACACTGTACAGGCACATATACGGCACATTTACATATGGATGTGCATGAGTTGATTGTTACAGAGGGGCCGAGGGCGCGGGTCAAGAAAGCGACCGTACGTAGCAGGTATACTAGTACAGGTCAGATGGATGTGTACAGTAGTAGGAAGTGCAGGAGGGACGTGTACTCGTACTTCTTGCTAGGAACATATGTAGGTACTCCCCCCTTCAAAATATCGTACCATACGCCCAGGGGAATTATCCACCGTTGTAATCTGGTGGGTAGGTAGGTAGTAGGTACGCAGGTCGGGTAGGAAGGTAGGCCGCAGGTACGGAGGCAGGTGGAGTTGACTATACATTCCCAGAGGACATCCAGATCGAACGGCGACGACAACTCGCCAGGAACGGGACCCAAGTACCTACCAGTCAAATACAGCCAGTCTGGGTGAAAGGCAGGTACGTAGGTAGGTAGGCAGGTAAGTAGGTAGGTAGGTAGGTAGGTGTGGGGATTCTTTATTCTTACAGTAGGTAGGGTAGGTAGGTAGGTAGGCAGGTGTGGGGATTGTTAGTAGATATACGGTATGTAGGTACTCGTACAATATAGCTAGTACCTACCTGGCCGGCCACGGGTACGTTATTTAATGAGGCATTGCTGGAACGTACGTAGTACGTACCACTCTTACCCGTACGTCGATCGATCGAGGACTATTATGCAGGTCGGGACTTGTCACTTGTCAGTCGGCCGGGAGGATATCGGGCGAATTGCAGAGGGTCCTACTGCCTCCTACAACCCCTACTGACGTACAGTGCGAACTGACCCTACTGTGATGAGGTTGTTTCAAGACGTTAGATCGAATGTCACCGAAGATGACCATACTGGTCATCTGTTCATGTCACAGCACCGGCCCTCGATACGTGTTTTGAGCAGGGCGGTGGTCATATCACGACCATCTTCCCCTTTCGAATCCTGCGTGGGCATTGAATTCAACAAGGGGGCGCCACTGTTCTATCTAGCCCTTGAAAAAGCTGTGCGTACCATCCGTCCCGGCGTTACATGCTCTGCCCGGCCCCGGGTTACATGCTGTAATCTAGACGGGTCTGGAGCAGCCTGCAGCTATCACCAGTAGGACGGGTCGAAACGAACCCTTCGACAGCAAGGGTGAGGGTGTTGAAGGCAGGAGTCCGGGTGCTATTAGTGCACGAATGCCTGTCTCGAAGTACATTCCTCTGATCGAGGAGGAGGAGGAAGAAGAAGAGGAGGAAGAGGGACATGTAGGCCCGAGGAAGGGCGCGGGCCTGGGTTGGGCCGATGAACAATCGTCGCCTCTCGTGGATGGGAAGGGTAAGGGGCGGAAGGGGCCGCCTCCCGTCACTCGTCAAGAAAGCTTCGCGAGTCATGCACAAAGTCAGTCAAGCATTGGATCCAGTGCCATGGAGAGTGCCATGATGACGCTGGGAGCGGGACAGATGGGATTGTCTAAGCTGAAGAGGAGCGAGTGGAACCGAGAGGTGGGTAAGCTTTCGGCGTGCTTAGGTTTGTCTGGCCATGTCTGCGACGCCTAGTCTTGAACCTGCCCCGCCCGAAAGCCCTGGCTCGAACGCCGTGGGCGACGCCCATCATCGTGTAGCGATATTCTAGGCACGGATCATTGTTGCCGACAGGGACATGTGAATGATCGATCCTCGTCATATCATTGATTGGGCAACCGCCGACCGTGCCGACTCATCTTGTCTCGGCGTGCCTGCGTACAGTCACGGCTGTGTATTTCGACAGCGGCGGACTCTGACCGATCGAATGCATCGAAGCGCACGGTGAGGGTTATTAATGATGGTGTGATTGCTGTGGAGATGAGACGGAGCACAATATATCATACATCTAAGCGCAAAAGCGATGGCCAGGGTCGTGATACAGCCGTTGCGTCCCTGACACGGCGGCAAAGGGGACACGGTTGGGGGCATGGGCAGTAACCAGGTGATCACATGCATTTCAGAAGTAGTGATGATGATGCATCTGACCACCGTCCCATGCAGGAACTCAATCAGCGCAGCATGGCTTTGCCGCTAATGAAGACTAACCTTGGCCAGATCGACGGCACCATAAAGGCACCTTTCTCCCACTTTGCAAAGTCATCCTTGACCCCAGCTCAAAACCTGGAGCAGTTTGGACTGGAGTTTTACCAGGTGAATAGCTACTCAGTGGTAGTGTTAGATCTCCCCTTCCCTCTAGTATTTCCATTTCCCCCCGTGTTCCTCGTGCCATGCTGAATTTTCCTGCCACTTTCCCAGGAACTGTTCAGCATCGCTCCCGAGCTCAAAGACACCCTCTTCAAGGACAAGTCCCTGGAGCTGCTTGCCATGAAGCTCGGCACCATCATGGGGGAGCTCATCCGCCTGCTTGAGATCCCCACCCCCACAGCGCTGGCAGGGGTCATTGCAGAGATGGCCCTGAAACACGTGGAGTACGGCCTCCAGGCAGACCATGCCGACCCCTTCCGCAATGCCATGATCAATGCCATCAAGAAGGTGGTAAAGAAGAAAGGCCACAAATGGCATAAGAAGAATCAGAGCGCTTGGAACTGGGGGTTGAAAGAGATCATTTCTATGCTGGTGGAAGCCACGTCGGCAGCAAGACCGAAGGTCATCACCCTCAAGAGGTAAGCAGACAACCCGTGATAACTACTCATGCATACATGCGATAGTTCTCGCTCTGCAGCGGCCCTTTCCTTCCTCCCACCTCCTCTGACTACGCTGATGTTGAATGCCAAGCCTTTGCCATTATTTTCTATCTTAACAATGGATGTACCAGACTTTAGAGCTTCTAATCTGTCTGTCCCAACCTGGAGATCGCGTCACAATCGGATCCACCCCCCCCCCCCCCCCCCCCGCGTCCCCCAAGCTCCCTATAGAAAATTCGCATACCTCCGTGCTGGTGGTTAGGATCTAGGGACGCGCTTCAATTTGAGCCTCATGTGTACTGCATCATCAGAACCTGGAACACCCTGTGTGAGAAGCTGCAAGAAGATAAGATAACCAAAGAGAAGCGCAGAGAAGCCAAGAAAAACGGCGAGACTGGACGCAACGCTGTGCGCCGGTCTGTGGATCTCAAGAGCTCTGCAGACATGTTGCGCGGGGCATCAGGTGCAAAGCAGAAAAAAGTGGAGACGCGTCCCTCCGCCACCAAAGCGGCTGCGGAAGGACTCAGCAAAGGATGGAAGGCCCTAAAGAACAAGGGCACTGCTATGGGTATTCTCAGCAGCAGGTCTGACAAGTCGAAAAACACGGCCAGTGTCTCAGTAGAGCAGGTCACAGAGTTTCCAATGTGGGATAAGACTGCGGCCCAGGACGAGGACATCACTGAGGAGTACCTGGCCGGCCGTGACCTGGCAGGACAGGCTTTTGTCGAGGTGTTCTCCCGGCTTAACCCCTGGGCAGTCAGAGACTTTGACTATGGGCTCAGCGCTGACCACGCCGGCAAGATGGGCCTGGCTCTGGAGCTTATCGTGTCAGGCGCCACCAAACCGCTGTCTCTGCAGCAGCGCCTGCGGGTGCTGGCCCTGGGCCACGTGCAGATGGGAATCAAGCCGGAGATGTTTCCCTCCTTCGAGAAAGCTCTCTTTGAGTTCCTAAATGAGGTGCCCTTTCCCCATTGTCGCCGCCTGCGCCATTTCCCATATCCCTTGCACCCAGTGCCTTCTTCCCGCACAACAATCATCAGGCGCGTTCATCAAGCTAAACAGTTCGGGTCACGAGGTTCTGTTTCCAGTGCATACCAACATGGAGGCTGTCTTTGTTGCTGCCTGCATCAACTCTAGTGATCACACACCATACTGCCCTTGCACAGACCATGGGCAACTTCTTCATGTGGAACAAGGAGACCGAAGAGGCCTGGCACTTCATCTGGAACATTGTGAGCGCGGCTTTTACCCAGCACCTTACAGCCTCGGAGCACAACCTCAAAACTCTCACTGCCTCCTGGGAGTACATAGAGTCCCACTGTGACCTGCCTGAAATGGCTGAGAAGTTCTTCAAGGCACTGTTCCAAAGGGCCCCTGGACTGCAGAAGCTATTTGTCAAGCCTCGGAAGATGCAGACTGTGATGTTCATGAAGGCCATGGACCTCATCGTCACGAGTGTTGAGGACACCACCGTTCTCGAGGTGGACCTCAAGGCCATTGCCATGCGCCACATCAAGTACGACATTGGATCTGAGGCACTCAGCATCTTCGGTGAAGCCCTCATCCAGACTTTGTCCGACGAGATGGGGATCGAGAAGTGGGACGAGGATGTCGAGATGGCCTGGAGGGACATGTACAACCATGTGGCCCAGGTATTCAGCCACGTCATCTCAACGGGTCGCAACCTTGTGTCAAAGGCCCTTGCATCCGGGGACCCAGCTGAGCTGGAGTTGGCTCTGGGCAAGTCCCCCCGCAACAAGCGCATCCTTGCAGCCCTGGAAATCGAGGTGGACGACACTGTTGTCTCTCCCGTCGTGTGGACCATCTCTGAGGGGCAGCCGCATCTGACTGAGACGCTGCTCAAGGACCTGCTGACCATCAGAGGGGACCGCGACAACTACTACTATGGTCGGGAGATGCTGTGGAACAAGCACCCCTGGATTGTGCAGATGCTGGTGGAGAAGGCCCCGAAGATCCTGCCGTCGTTCCTGGACGGGCATCTGTGGACCAGCCGCTTTATGGAGGAGGGGCAGCAGCGAGTCAATTACTACATCAAGGAGCTGTACGGGGACCCCTACGTGCCTCAGAACGCCAACGTATTCAACACCACTCTGGGGGTGTTTATCTCCAAGCTTCCGGACTCCGAGATGGCTCTCTATGCACATCCGTGCATTGACCTTGTCATCAACCTCAAATGGGAACAGTTTGGCCGCTCAGACTTCCTCTTCGGACAGCTTATGGACGTGGCCAGTCTCTTGCTGTTCACAATCTACATTTACCTGGGGCCCGACTACCCAACGCTGTCCTTTGGTCTGGCATGTGTACAAGTGGCAGTCTCTATGCTGCGCCTGCTGCAGTATATCGTGCTGATGAGCAAGCAGTACAAGATCGGTAACATCTTCAGGTTCCGGGTGCTGGGGATGTCCTTCTCTGTTCCGTATGGCATGGTGGATGTCTTCACGCTGCTAAACGTCATCACCTGCACCTTCGTGCTCGCAATGGCCTATCTTACGTACCGGGCAAACCCCTTTTCTTGGAAGCAGGCCCTGGATAAAGAGTACGAGGCGTCCCACGCCAATGACTCCTGGACTGACGGGCACGACTCTCATGAGCTGGAAGTCTGGTCAGACCTGCTGTCGTTCACTACCGTTCTTCTGTGGCTCCAGCAGATTGAGATCTTCAAGCTGACCAACACTGTTTCCGCCCTCCTGTTCAGCCTGACCTCTGTCCTGCCTCAGATCGGGCGGTTCACGCTGGTGCTTGGGCTGCTGATCATCGGCTTCGGTAGCACTCTCTACTGGCTCAAGGTTGGCAGAAATCTGGAGGCTGGCCTTGAGATGCACGACGCCATGCATATCTCTCTCGGCAACGGGCACACATACACCGACGAGCCTTGGACCATTGTCTACTGGGTGCTGATGTCAACCCTCGGCCTGACTGGCATCCAGGTCATCTTGGAGTCCAACTGGCTGGTGCGCATCGTGTATGCCATCTGTGTCCTGACAGCAGTAGTGGTGATGCTCAACCTGCTCGTGTCCAGCATGGTTGCCACGTATGAGAAACTCCAGGGGAGCTTCGCGGAGTTGGCCATGAAGAGCCGGGCCGAGCTTGTCGTACGCTCTGAGATCGGGCTGTCTCTCGCTCGGCGGCAGTATTACTTCGACAGGCTCAGCTTTGACGAGAAAATATTCTTTGATGGCGGTGACGACGGCCCTTCCGGCGGGATCCAGAAGATGATGGACTCCAAGCTGCTGACACACGAGGCATTTAACATCCTCGACCAGGTGGAGCGGTACTCTGGCAGCTCCAAGGCGGATGAGCCGTGGCTGATGGAAGACCTCATCTCCCAGGCCGTGGGGTACACCGCCCTGTTTGGCGGCGTCGGTCAGAGGAGTAACGCTAACGCCAAGTTGCTCGAGGCCATTACCAAAGATCTCGATCGCGTGTCAACAGAGATGTTCTACATTAAACGCGGCACGGGGAACACTGTTGCTCCAAGTGAGGGTGCAGAGTCAGCCATGAATGAGGAGCAGTCAGAAGCCAACTACTCAGAAGCCCAGCCCGCGGCTGCGGATGGCCATGCCGGCAATGGGCACACTGGGGAGGAGGACGGTAGCATTGCTGCTGCCCCGTCTGAGGATGTCCCCCCTCCCAAGGAATCTGCTGGTATGCCTACCATTTCTCCAGAGGAAATGAAGGAGCACGCCGACGAGGATTCCCTTTGGCTGGCAGTAAACGGCACTGTACACGATGTCACCACCCTGGTGGGCTTTCATCCTGGTGGCAAGACTGTCTTGCTTGGGGCGGCGGGCGGTGGAGACATCACCGCCTTATTTCAGCAGGCTCACCCAGGTCCTTCCCGCACAGTGGCCGAGGCTTTGCTCAAAGCCATGCCGCCTGTTGGAAAGCTGGAGTGATGTACACAACACTGGCTTCTGCCACACCCAATCAGGACTCGCCGCCCCCCCCCCCCCCCCCCCCCCCCGCCCGTCCTCCACTCACCCTCTCTGTGCGTCCCTGCGTCCGGGACGCAGGCAGGCAGGCAGGCAGGCAGACAGACAACCATACTGGCCGGCCGGCGGCAACTTGACCAGACAGAATCGGAAAGTTTACATATAATAGCTAGAGCACTTCTGCAGTTACTCCGGCCAGTTACCTCCTATTATTTACATACTATATCAGTTTCACTTCTAGGTTGCTCATGCTTTATTACTAGCCTTGAGTTCAGCCGTTGTATTTCCAGTTTCCTCACTATTCACCGGACAACAACGCACTCCGAACACCTCCAGGACTGTAATTGTCCGAGCACACATCGCCGGCATCGAATCACCCTGCACACGTGTTCTTGCGTGCTGTCTTCCATTGCCGGTTGTTTTGCAGGCATCGATCGTCCTCCATAAGCACCCTTGACAAGAAATTTCCTTCCCAGAATTCAATCGTTGAGCATAGGTAGCTCTCTCTGCCTCCGCCTCCCCTGCAACCACACCTCCTTCCCCCCCCCCCCCCCCCCCCCCCGGGGCTCTCTTCAAACCGCAATCCCTCAAGCCATATGATAGGATGTGCCAGCAGCCTAGCACATGCAAACAACGCAAAACACCCGTGTCTTTGAGCTGCACTCAATGGTCACCCAGAACTGCAGCCATCTTCACATGATACATATCCGCAGCCTTTGCATGTGTTTGAGAATAAGGTGTGTATGTATGTACGTATGTATGTATGTATGTATGTATGGCTTATTTATCATTGCAACATGAGTACCCCTATACATACAGTGGCCTGTGCCTCTCTCTATAGCTGAGGGCACGGTGTAGGTTCATTTCTCGGTACCTCTACGGTACTTTTTCTTGCAGGTAGGCTACCTAGTACCTACCGGCTGAACTTCCTACGTTACCTGGGGCATGAAGAATTTTCTTATGTCGGGCCAGGTATGAGTGTGTACTTGTCGGGCCAGGTCGGGCAGTATCGGGAACTGAAAATAGGAACGAAGAACAGGCGCCGTCCGATATTCCATACCTCATGGTAGCCGTCCGATTGAGACCAAGGGAAGGCAGGGTACTGCAGGTAGGGCAGCTACTCCGGATGTAGGGTTCCACGGGTCGTCCCGCCTCCCGGTGAGGAGAGTAGGTACGAGTAGGTGATAGGTTCGTTACATGCCAGAATGCAGCCGCACAGCTAGAGGTACGAGTAGGTAGGTACGAGTAGGTACCAAATAGTGCGAGGTAGGTAGGTACCTGAAGGATAATATAGGTGTCTTGCTGGAGCTACCCAAGGTCAGTTCCATACATCCCCGGGGCGTAACCACTTCCTTACGGCTGTGCGTACTTGTGCGTCGTCCTACTACTATTCGTATGTATTTCGTGTAGTTCACGAGTAAGGTAGAATGGGATAAATAATGCGTGTACGACCTATCGAGCCCTGTATCCTACTACTAGTAGTACCAGTACCAGTACGAGTATCTATGGCGTAAATGTCGATCGCATATATGTAGTTCAATGCCAAGATAGGCTCTCGATCTAGCTACGAGTGATGGGATCGTTACAGGGGGGCAGGAGCCGGGGGCAGGGAGACGGAGACGGAGAGCTGCGACCGTACCAGATCAGTACAGG
>NW_027449631.1:0-19772 GCF_964194025.1 Convolutriloba macropyga | reverse complement strand
ATGTTTGTGTGTGTGAGCGTATGTGTGTGTCTTTGTTTGTGTGTGTTTGTTTTTGTGTGTGTGAGAGTTTGTGTGTGTGTTCGCTTGTTTGTTTGTTTGAGTTCGTGTGTGTGTGTGTCTGTTTGTGTGTTTGTGTGTGTGTGTGCGCTTGTGTGTGCGTTTGTGCGTGTGTGTTTGCGCGCGTGTTTATGTGTAATTTTGTGTCTCTTTGTGTGTGCGTATGTGTTTGTGTCTATGTGTGTGTGTGAGTGTGTTTGTGTGAGTTTGTGTATGTGTGTGTGCGTGTGTGTGTCTAGGCTTGTGTGAGTCCGCATATATGTGTGTCTCTGTTTGTGTGTGTTTGTTTTGTGTGTGTGTGTTTGTGTGTGTGTGTGTGTGTGTGTGTGTGTGTGTGTGTGTGTGTGTGTGTGTGTGTGTGTGTGTGTGTGTGTGCGAATATGTATGTGTCTATGTGTGTGTGGTTGTGTATGTATTTGTGTTTATGTGTGCCTATGTATGTGTTCTTGTGTGTGTGTGTTTGTGCGTGTGTGTATGCGTGTTTGGGTGTGTCTCTTTGTGTTTGTGCGTTTATGTGTGTGTGTTTGTGTGTTTGTTTGTGTGTGTGTTTGTGTGTGTGTTTCCCTGCGTGTGCGTTCTTGTGTGTGTTTGTCTATATGTGTGTATTTGCGTGTGTTTGCGTGGGCGTGATTGTGTGTTTGTGTGCGTGTGTGTGTCTGTATGTGTTTGTGTGTGTGTGTGTGCGTGTGTGTGTATGCGTGCTGGTGTACTTGTAATTGTGTGTCTCTTTGTGTGTGCGTATGTGTGTGTTTCTATGTGTGTGTGAGTGTGTTTGTGTGAGTTTGTCTATGGGTGTGTGTGTGCGTTTGTGTGTCTGCGTTTGTGTGTGTGTGCGTATGTGTGTGTCTCTGTTTGTGTGTGTTTGTTTTTGTATGTGTGTGAGTTTACGTGTGTGTGCTTGTTTGTGTGTGTTTGCGTATGTATGTCTATTTGTGTGTGCGTGTGTGGGTGCGTTTTTGTATGTGTTTGTGCGTGTGATTGTATGCGTGCGTTTCTATGTGTAACTGTGTGTCTATTTGTGTGTGCGAATGTGTGTGTGTTTGTGTGTGCGTTCGTGTGTGTTTTTTCTAAGAGTGTGTGTTTGTGTGGTCGTGATTGTGTGTTTGTGTGTGTGTGTCTGTATGTGTTTGTGTGTGTGTGTGCGTGTGTGTCTATGTGTGTGTGTTTGTGTGTGTGTGTTTGTGTGTGTGTGTGTCTATGTTTGTATTTGTGTGTCTCTGTTTGCGTGTTGTTGTTTGTGTGTGTGTGTGTGTGCGAATATGTATGTGTCTATGTGTGTGTTTGTGTATGTATTTGTGTTTGTGTGGGTGTGCGTGTGTGTCTATGCGTGCAAATTTGTGTATGTGTGTGTGCGTGTGTGTGTCTATGTTTGTGTGTGTGAGCGTATGTGTGTGTCTCTGTTTGTGTGTGTTTGTTTTTGTGTGTGTGTGAGTTTGTGTGTGTGTGTATTCGCTTGTTTGTTTGTTTGAGTTCGTGTGTGTGTGTCTATTTGTGTGTTTGTGTGTGTGTGTGTGCGTTTGTGTGTGTGTTTGTGCGTATGTGTGTATGCGTGCGTGTGTATTTGTAACTGTGTGTCTCTTTGTGTGTGCGTATGTGTTTGTGTCTATGTGTGTGTGAGTATGTTTGTGTGAGTTTGTGTATGTGTGTGTGCGTGTGTGTGTGTGTCTAGGCTTGTGTGAGTGCGCGTATGTGTGTCTCTGTGCGTCTGTGTGTGGGTGTGTGTTTGTGTGTGTGTTCTGTGTGTGAATGGGGGTTTGAGCGTGTGTCTTCGTCTGTGTGTGTGTGTGTGTCTTCGTCTGTGTTTGTGTGTGTGTGTGTGTCTTCGTCTGTGTGTGTGTGTGTGTGTGTGTGTTTGTGTGTGTGTGTGTGTGTGTGTGTGTGTGTGTGTGTGTGTGTGTGTGTGTGTGTGTGTGTGTGTGTGCAGTCGTTGTTTCTATATTAGAAGAGGAAGAGGACGACGAGGATATTGCGGTTGACTTCAATCGGGATGATCTTGCTGAGAATCAGGACCTGAAGGAGTACCTCACAACTCTCAAATCGTCCATATATGGCCAGTGCTATTCGGTCACAAGGTGCAACTTTCAATTACTCGTTTTATGCTTTAATTCTCTACTAGGATGTTTTTCCCATGTCAAATGTATATTATGCCCGAATCATTTTTGTAGGCCAGTAACAATCCAGCGGACATCCTAAAGATGTAAAAATCCATGAACAATTGAAATAAAAAGAAGTTCACGAAAACTAGTATTTAGTTCAGTCTAGAAATTGAACAATATCAGAAATCTCCAAGCTTGATAGCTTTCTCCTTGCGGCATAACTTGCTTCATTTTTCCATTAAGCGTTTGCAGTGATTGAATTTTGGAAACAATCAGCAGCTTCTGCGATTAAAATGTAAAAAAAAAACGAGAAAGTGCTAGGAAAACATGTGAAAACAAGTTCCAAGTTCTACAAATCAGACTCTTATTAATCAATCTTTTGATGAAATAAAATTTTTCATGATAAGTTTCCTGTACTTTGTGATCTACTTAGCTGATTTTTCAGACTCCTTAATCTTTTTCAGCATATTTAGGAGGATTTGCTATTGGGTTTTTATTCAAAAATGTGCTATTGATGTTAACAAAATGAATCATTGAATAGGAGTGCCGCTTTGCTTTAGGAAGTGTTCAGAGCAAAACAGAAAGTTGGCAGCTAACAACGGTTTACCTTAACTTCGTTAAGGTGTATTTACCTTAGCTTTATTACGTGTGTAGTTTTTGTTTTTCAAATGAACCTTAATTTCCACAAACATACAAACTCAGCAACATTTCATTTACTCATATTTGACGGTCTTTGGTTTTTTGCAAGAATCTTGCAAGATAGTCATTGTCTTGTAAGATCTTACAAGATAACCATTCATCTTCCAAGATCTTGCAAGATAACCATTCATCTTCCAAGATCTTGCAAGATAACCATTCATCTTCCAAGATCTTGCAAGATAACCATTCATCTTCCAAGATCTTGCAAGATAACCATTCATCTTCCAAGATCTTGCAAGATAACCATTCATCTTCCAAGATCTTGCAAGATAACCATCCAGTCTCGTCCGGGGTGCTCACGCAAAAATCGACTGGCTTTGTTACTGCCTGTCGTAGACAATCTTCTGTAGACTCTTTTTGTAGACTCTTTTTGTAGACTCTTTTCATCTTCTGAAGATGAAAACGCTGTCGTTTTCTGGTTATAATCTTTTTTATAGTAATTCATGGTTTATACAATTATGGGCGTTCTAAAGTATTTTGCACACGTTTGTGTAACACAATATATTGTGCGTTTTGTCATTTTGTTTCAACTGATTGTGCTTTGTGTTAGACAAAACTATTCGCAGTCTCATTTACTTGCACTAATAACTTTAACATCATTTGTAATTTCACAAACTTAAAAAAAAACAGAATTAAGCTATTTCAAATTGTTTTTGTTACATGTTTTACCATTACATTAATACATGGAAAAGAAAAATCAATTTTGATGTGCTGTTTTAGGTGAAAAAATTACAAAAATGACAAGACATAACGAAGAGACTGCGTGTCCAAAATGGTTTTTGTCGCAGGAAACTTATCTTTGTTTGAATATTAATTGACTAAATCCCATATCACATGCAATGGTCCTACTCAACACCTAATATGGATTAGTTTCCTTATTGTATTTTTTTGTCAAGAATAGCAATCGACGAAGCTGAAAGAAATCCGAATTGGCATGGCTTTGTGCGTATAAAGACTATGAAACAAATTTTGCCTGGTACTCCAAATAATTTTATCAAATTCTGATTAATGCCTCTTAACAGCTAGATGGTCTGCATTGACAAAAGATAACAAAAAAACTAACAAGGAGGTTCGTTTATGTGCGTTCGCATCATGATGTTCCAATCCGAGCTCATCTACATTTTTGACTTATTTGTCAACAAAAAAAGAGATAAGAAAAATAGGTGTTTGAGTTTAAAACAACCGTTACACAATCTATCTACTAATTGAATTGCATAATGCCAAGCTTCATTACAGTGCCAACGAGATCTGAAATTAAAAAGACTACGAGACAAAAAACAAACAACAAAGTTAGCAAAAACATAAATTTCACGGTAAAAACTAAATATGTAAATTAGTAACAACATAGTAACAACATCAAAATGCAGTCAAATCAAACCTCAACTACTCAAATATACTTTTCCTAAAAATACAGTAGATGGAAAGCTTTCTTAATTAGACTATGTAACAAGTCGACAATGAGAACGAACAATGAGGCGAAATTCAAAAATTAATCATAATTTTTTAAACAGAAACTCTACAGGTATCAAAAATTATTAGCTTTTAACTAAATAATCTTTGACCTGTCTTCGGTTAGATTATGCCATAGAAACGAACAAAGGAAAAATTACAAAAATTTGCCAAAACACAAACTATTGCTACCATTAAAATCATTAACTATTATCTGAATATGTATTTTTAATTCTTATTTCTACTAATTCAGCTGAAATATTTATCCTGAGAAATAAAATAAGTTTATTTGGGCCACATTTGAAAACCATTGGGATCTGTTATTACGCGATTGTTCTAAAAGAAGAGAAAAAGAAACACAAAAATATACCTCTCAAAAACGTTTGTAATAAAGCTTAGTGCCCGAGAAAAGAAGCATCAAGGACAAATATTATCAGTAAATATATTATTTTTTAACACACGAGAAATTGGATGGGACCTTTCATTGAAGAAAATAAGTTACAATTTGACGAAAAGAACAACAAAAACAGAAAGGTTTGAAAAATACTTCCAAATTTATATCATAAATTTTAGGAATATTCGCTACAAACTGACTGCTTCGGGTAATATCATTCATTTAATCCTCAATTACAAGCTTAAGATACCTGTCAGCAATTTACAGCTTCCCAAAGAACAAAAACAGGCAAAAACAGCAAATTCAAACAAAAAAAATTGAGCGATTGGTATTAAAAATGAGTTTTTCACTAAACATATTTCTATGTTCAATTAATTTTTTAACATCAATGGGATTATTTTTTTTTCTATTAATATAAGTTTGAAAAATCAAATATAAACAAATACATTAGAACCACCAAATTTTTGAGAAAACTCGTAGTATCCAGGACAATAAATTCATTAGCTTTCAACGGAAGCCAGTAAATACGCTAAATTATGCCTTGATGGGAAAACAATTTGTTTGTCATCCGTATTTCATCAACAGGAACTTACAACAAGTTATTGACGAAGAAAACAACAACAAAAACAGGCCAACATCAAAAATTCAGTAGAAAATTTCCAGAAGTAAATGTCAAAGCAATTTAAATATTAAGCTCTTCTCTGAAACCTTTGGCTATGATCCGTTGAACGTCTTCTCTACACCATTGAGAAATATCAGTACTAGAAAAATGTGACAAGATTACGAATTTATCCAAAATAAGAAAAAGAACCAAAAATTTCTTTAAAAAAATTTAGAGCACTTGGCATTGAAGCCTTAAAAATAATAGGTAGAAGATAAAACCGCTAACCAGATGAATTTTGCTTGCAGTAGACAATAAGGATTTGTTGTTACTAAGACTTACTAAAATTTCACGAAAAGAGTGATGATTGGTTTATGTTCAAAAATTTTTTTCGAGAAATTGTTTTTAAAGCCTTAGCTGCCATTAAACTCAAAAGCTTTCAACTGAGGACATTAACTACGCTCAGAACAAAATGATGGGAAGTGAAGGATGTTTGTTATGCATAGATAATCAATAAAATATCACAAAAGGTCTTATTGCTACGAAAACGTAAACAAAAACAGACGAAAACCAAAACTCAGTAGAAAAGTGCGAGAAGAAAATTTCGAAGCCATTCAAACCATTAGCCCTTATCTGAAAGCTTTATCTGTAATCTACTGAATCGCTTCTCTAAACCAATGAGATTAGAATAAAATTTGTTCAATTTGTATAATTTTTGCATAATGTGATAAGAGTTCAAAAGTAACCAATAGTCCGAAAATATCCAAAATTTTTTTAAAAAAAACTTTGAAATCTTGTGTCAATGAAGTCTTATAACCAATAATTAGTAGAAGAAACCGCTATCCAGTTTATTACTAATTGCAGTAGAAATCAATTGGTTCCTGTCAATACAGAGAATGAGTAACAGTTCACGAAAAATTTAAGATTGGTTAATGTTCGAAAAAACTTTTCAATTGCTAATTGCTTTCAACGGAAGACAAAAAAACATTCCAATATGCCCCAATGGGAGCATAGGGGGGTTTGTAATGCATTAGTGATCAATAAAACATCACAACGTGTCTTATGATTATCAAAACAGCAACAAAAACAGGCAAAAGCCAAAAATTCAATAGAATTGTGTGAAGAAAATGTCGAAGCCATTTGAACCAAAAGCTTCTCTGAAAACGTAATTTGTGATCCACTGAACGTCTTTATGAAGCCAATAGGAGCTATCAATATTAGGATAATGTTATGATATTTCAAAGTAAGCAATAATACGGAAATACCCAAAAAAAAAATTACAAATTTTCAAAATCTTTTCATTGAAGTCATATAACCCAAAAAATAGAAGATAACACCGCTAGCCAAATTAAATTTGGTTGCAGTAGGAAGGAGGAGGGTGTTGTCATCACTGAGACTGACTTACAGTTCACTATTATAAGTTTATGATTGGCTAATGTTCGAAAAAAGATTTCAAAAAATCATTTTCTTAGCCTTAACTTCCATTAGCTGTCCATTCCAAGCACTAGATATGTCCACTTAATGGTGATTACGGAACATATTGCACTGTCAGTTTTTGACTCCATGCCATAGGACTCCAAAAAATTAGTGAAACCTCAGAAAAAAAATTCAAAATTTCATTTAAAATTACGAAGCCAAAAAAATATGAGCAATTACTTAAAATCGATTTTTTGTTCAGTGGGCTTCGTTTGACTGTAAAAGAAGTTTATCATTAACAAAACCTCGAAATGAAAAGTGAAATATCTCTAGCTGACTTAAAAAACCAAAAAAGTAGAAAATCTTTATAAAAAAAGCTCTCAAATACAATTCAATTTTTTTTTTGAAAGTGAACATCTTTATGAGACCAGAACTAGCATTTTTATCGCCTTTAGTCTACTAGGAACACAATATTGGTTCATTTTTTGGCGTGAAGTTTATTTTTGAAATATTTTTTTTAAAGAAAATATCCTAATTTGAAGAAATCAGATTGAACAAATATCCCGTGTTCCTCGATAACTCCTCGAAGAAAACGAAAATCACAAAAATCTTTTTAATTTTGAATTCTACGCTGGATCAACTTTTTAATGATACCACTCACATTTCTCTGCGATGAATATATCGATCGGCCGAAATTGTCTGAACCAGAAAAAAGAAAAAAAACCCATTTGAGTAAATAGTTCCTCCGCCCCCCCCCCCCCCCCCACAACGTGTGGGGTCGTAACAAAAAGTACGTATAATATCAAAAACATCTAGCTGTAATGTAAACAACAAAAAAACTCCTGCCATAAGTAAACAAAAAAATTAAATTTTTTGGATACACATTTAAAACAAATGGAAGAACAACAACACTTTGAAAATAAATTTGAAAAACGAATTAACACACAAAAAATGAGAACATATCATTTTATTATGAGCATCGGATGAAAAAAATTTTAAGCGATTCAATAATACGTATTATGATTACAGACCTCAGAGTTCCGTCAGAAAATCATCAATGCTTAACACTTCAAAAAAACTACAGAAAAAACAAATTTTCTCTTTTTAGTCCCATCCACACTTGGCACAATCTCTACTCAGGAGACCGAGCTGGATGTTGCGAGGAGCAGTGTGACAATTATTTTTTGTATGGCTACCAAAAAATGTTTCTTTCCCCTCAAGAATATATAGACAAGCTGACAGACTACAGGTAAGTGAAAGCAATTCAATGTACAACAAACAAAATTTTGCAAACAATTTCATCGAAGGAAAAAATTTTGTATGGAAATTTTCCTGAGGGGGCGTGAAATGAAAATGTTATCAGCAAAGTCCATAAATCAGTCCAATCGCTTTAATCAATGAACACTCCACTGATTGTGGAATTTTTAGAAGATCAAATAAGAAGCCTGTTAAAAATTTTTTGGATCTAATTTGCTCACCCTTGTTTTTTTTACCCCCATATTACAATTTGTGTGTTGCTATGCAGCACATTACTATATAAAATAAGCATGTGCGTCTAGGAGGCGTAAAAGTTAATTGCCCACTTAATTGGGGGGATGGTAGCAAACACTATGAAAGATAGTGCTAGAATTTACAAGACAAAAATTTTGTTTGACAGATCTTAGACAATAACATCAATCAAACATCAATCAATCAAATCAATCACAGATATTCGAATGAGTGATAAGCACCAAAATGATTAAAACATGCCGTATTAATTACATGACTACCCTCTATGCAACAAGTACTTATACCGTATAAGCTTTTCTAAAAACTTTGCTGCATCTTTTTATTGTAAGGCCAGTTTCCGCCCTAATTGTGTTTGTTTGCGCATATAAAATGAAACGAATATGCCATAACAGTTTTAAGTTTGGGGTGCATGTTCGTACTTCGATCGAACGAACATTCACAATCCTGTAACATGAAAATCAAATTGCTTTGGTAATTTTGTTGGCTCAGCCTTCGACTATCTGTTCGATTATATAAGTGCACACCCACGTGCACTATCGTGACGTGAAATTATCACAACAGAGCATCAAATCAGTTCAATCAAGGAAGTACAAAGGAAATGCGAATACTCAATTGTGTTTAGTTGAAATTTTGTTTGCTCAAACTTGATCTGAATGATTCAGATTTTTATGGAGGGAACGTATTAGGTAAGAATTCGATTAGGCGAAGCCTTTCTGCTTATTCATTGTGGAGAAATTTTGGGTCTTTCCCATTATAGCCCCCCCCCCAGCTTAGTGGTCAGATAACCTATAGCCCCCCAAACATGGTAATTATACCATAATGGGGGTTATAATTTCATGGGGGGCTATAATGGGAAAGACCCGAAATTTTGAACCAAATTTTTGTGGACACTAGGACAACAAAAATCGCACAAAAACTGAGCTTTAAGGTCCACTGGACGCTACGAACTTCTTAAATGTCCCTAAAAATGATCTAGCTTTCGTCTCTTTTTCCCTTATTTTATGCCAAAATCTTTTTCCGAGGAACAGGAATGGATATGATAGCTTGATAGCTTGAAACATTTGTTCATTTTACATATATTTTAGCAACTCATTTTCATGTAAACACACTTTTGAGGGACGAATTAGTATTTTTCAAACTATTATATCGATTCTGCACACCTAGATAGAGGAATTCGGCAAACAATTACCTGACTAAGAGTGGAGAAATAGATTTTAAAAATTAGAGTTACGGCGTGCGTAGAAACTGAGAAAAATGTTCAGGTGATTAACCTAAACCGAATTGAAGTAAGTGCTCAAATATGTAGACAAAAATTTTCACTATTTTCTCTGTATTTTTGTTAGCAATTATCACGTAAAGACAATTGCCGAATTTTTAAGAACGTTTCAGTAAACGTCGAGCAATATTTCAGTTACCGTCGTCTCCAAGCGTTTCTATTGTTCCGACCCACTCTCATGGGGGAGGTACTATTTAGGCAAATGGGCTTTTTAATCAGTCAATTTTTACCGGTCGATAATTTCATCGTAGAGGGTGGTGAGTGGTATCAATAAGAAACCCGTCCAGAGTGAAAAATAAAATTAAAAGTATTCGTTCAAATATTGTTTTCTACGGATTTATCAAGTTTTATTTTTGTGAACATTTGATTGATTCTCCTTGAAATGAATTGACTAAATTTGTAGAACATATATAAAAAGTTTTAACGACAGTGTTCTTTTTTGTCTCAAGAAAAAGATTGTTGTTGAACTGTTCGTTTAAACTTTTAACTTAAAATTTTACTAAGTTTTCAAAATTTAGCCATCTTTTCATTAAAAATGACGCGATAAAGCCTTCTTTAATTCATTTTGATTGAAAATGAGAGATTAATACACGAAAAACTTTCTGACACAACCTTTGTTAACTCCAAAGAGGGCTAGTTCTCCTGGTGCTTCCTTATAACGAGCCTTGTTATAACGAGCTGATGGTCGCATTGACTCTTAAAAATACTTGTTTTCAAATTTAAAAAAGGTTTATTAAGTTTTGCCACCTTTTTTTGGTCAACAATGTCTTTTTGTGTGGTCGTAGGCAAAATTTTGATTCATTACAGGTCTTAGTGGTCTCCTATGGATGAAAAAAGGAACCTATTTACTTATTTCATTTGTTAACTAAAGTTATTCAAGACTTTGATTTCAAATGTTTCAAAAAGATTATTGATGTAATTTTAACCATTTTTAACTTCACATTATTGGTATTTACCAAAAAGACAATTCAATATACATAATTTTTTTAGTGCGTTGCTTATTGTTTTGACTACTTTGACACCGAATTTTGCAAAAACTTAAATTAAATTTTGACATCGTCTGTATCAACTTTGCGGTTTTTGTTCTTTTTTTTTGTTTTAAGGGCTCTCTGCTCTTTGTTAGTCTTATTAAGGACTGGTTCCATGTTCTTTTTCTGTTGAGTTATAATCTAACTTTTTTTGTTGAAGTTTTCTTTGAGACGCTCCTTGACTTTGTTTTTAAAAAATATACATTGAGCTTTGGATGCAAACAATGTTTGTTGTTGTTATTAGTTTCTATTCATTGTTTTGTCTCGTTGTCTTAATATTGGCAGATCTTTGCGGACCTCTAATATGGCTTTTTTTACATTACTGAGTAATTGGATTTGGAAGCAGTTTTTATTCATACATCATTTTTTATTAATATTTGAACTTTTGAAAGTGTTCCATCTAATCCTTACTTGTTAGACATTTAGACCACAAATGTGTATCAGCTGTGTTGGAATATTATGCGCAAACGACCATCACCGAGCCTCCTTGTTTCATAATCGCCTCTTGTCAGAAAATTTTTAGTTTCAAATTTTCGACTAGTGGCTAAACAAAAGAGCTTTGCCTCATCAAATTTTCAATACCTTCATAATAAGCGCAGAATTACGTCGACTTATTTGTTTTTTAACGTTCAATTGATACTGGCCTGGTTGGGTTTTGGAGTGAACAGCAAAGATTTTCTCGTTAGAATCATATTTTAATTTAGTTGATTGGTTGATCGATTACTATCTTTCTAATAAGTTACTGTTTAGTAGAATGGTAGCCTGGTATAATTCTCTACCTTTGATTCACCGATTTTACACCGTTGATGTTCTAAAATTTTGGATAGAAAAAGGAAGGGTCGAAACAAAAGCAATATATTCTGGGACTTTGAAAATGAATGGATAAATCTTTCTCGAACACATCGTCCAAGGATTAAACAAACAGCTAGATCTATGAACTCCAGGATTTAAAGTTGCCAGATTTATCAACCGTCGTATAAATGACACACTTAAGTTTTGGAATGGTGAATAGGTTTTGGAATGGTGAATAGGTTTTGGAATGGTGAAAGGGTTTTGGAATGGTGAATAGGTTTTGGAATGGTGAATAGGTTTTGGAATGGTGAATAGGTTTTGGACTGTTGATTAGATTTTGGAATGGTGAATAGGAAAGCCTTCATAATGAATATTCAAATTTTATTTTGTAAAATTGACAACTGAAGTTGATACCTAAAAAATGCGCTCACTATGTTCACAATTTGTGGCCAGTGCACCGAATGAGCTAAGGTTTGCATTATTTTATTTGTATGGGATGGGTCTGATCTCTAACGAACACGTCAAGCCAGAAGTGTCATCTAGAGAGCTTGATTGTCAAAGTTGAACATTGGTTTCCTTATGAAAACCATCACTCCAAAGTAAATTCGGCTGTGAATTTTGTAGATGCTGCGTTGGTTCAAAAAAGATTGCAGCTAAAACAATGTGGTAAAATTATGTATGTTTTAGTTTTTGCAATTATTAGAAAAAAAATATCCAACCCCTAATCTCCGATAGTGCCGACCAGTGATAGTGATAAATGCTTTTAGTGAAGAGAACAAAACTCTGAATTTGATTGAAGCATACTTCAGCACTAAATGCCAAAGAAATGTGATCACAAGAGTGGGTTTTGGAAAAGGAGAGCTGGTCAGATCCAATCATCCCTATGGACACATGCCTCAGAGGTAGAAAGAATCGTAATCTTTACCTATGCAACTGCAACTGTATATATATATATATATATATATATATATATATATAAACAAGTGTGTGTTGTGTGCGTGTGTGTGTATGTGAGAGTGTTTGTGTGTATATGTGTTTGTATGTGTTTGTTTGTGTAGTGTGGTGTGTGTGAAAAAGTGTGTGCGTTTTATGTGTGCGTATATGCGTGGGCGTGTGTGTGCTTTGTGTATGTGTGTGTTTGTGTTTGTGTGAGAGAGTGTGTGTCTGCCTTTGTGTGTGCGTGTTTGTGTGTGAGTGTGTGAGTTTGTGTGTGTATGTGCAAATGTGTGTCTGTTTCTGTATGTGTATGTGTGGGTTTGTGTGGGCGTATGTGTGAGAGTGTTTGTGTTTGTATGAGTGTATTTTTGTGCGTGCGTGTGTTTGTGTGTGTGTGTGTGTATTTGTGTGCGTGTGTGTGGGCGTTTGTGTGTGAGTGTGTGTGTGTGTTTGTGTGTGTGTGTCTGTGTGTCTGTGTGTGTGATTTTGTGTGTGTATGTGTGTGTTTGTGTACTTCCAAAAATAGATATAACAATGGGCGAATAGCAGAGGAAAATATCACCACTACCGTTTCATTCAACTTTGTTGCAGGCGGGACGTCCCTTATATATTGGACTTATTGGGTAGTTCAGTAGCTTTTTTGTTTCCGTACAATGAAACGGAGATCTACCTCACTTATTGGTGGTTCAAACACAACATCATCTGCAGAGATCAGCCATGGATTTGCGTAGAGAATGGTGAGTTGAATTGCTTTTTTCGCGTAGATGATGACAAAAAAAAACAAATTTTTGCATTGCTTCCTCCGCCAATTTGTATGGTAGTAATTTTGTACTGTGCAAAAATGAAAGAGCTAAAAATCTGTGCCAAAAGCGGTATTAATAGAGCAGAAAACAATTGATTTTTGAACATTTAAATTTTTTATGATCAATAATTTCAAAGGTGGGCCATTGAGAAATTCATTATTAGGTTCAGGACGGCCGTTATCTCCGTGAAATGTTCTGCATGAGCCTAAAAGTATTTTAATGAAATTGCTCACCTCACAAATCCAATTACATTGGTTTCCGGAAATGGGCACCGAGCCATTCATTCCCAGACTAGATGTAGAAAGGCAGCAAAATTTTTGCGAAAATCAACAATTGCTCTCAAACAAAGTTTGTATCATTTATATTAGTCTGTGATTTTTTTGACCAATTGTTTGCTTGGTGGATTTTTTGACTGACGCATTTGAGCTTCGGCCTCAAAAACAAGAATTCACCGTATTTTTTGAGGAGACAACTTCATTGTGTCAAGGGCGTTTCCTAATCTGAAAAGTTTGACCCCTTCAGTCATTCCACCCGCACTCACCCCTATCCCCCAAGTCACCCGGCACCCACACAGCCCCTTCATAACGCGTCACCAGTTCACCCTCTTCGTACTGGTGGTCTGGACACTTGTCTATTAGGCGCTACAACATAGCAATCCGGGATCAAAAATAGCGGAAAATAAAAGCAGAATCTATTCTTAAAAACAACAACAACAAAGTAGACCGAATAAAAACACAAAAACGATGCAAAAACGACGTTTTGCGTGTTTATTTTTTCAGCAAGAAAAATTGTCGGCGTGTTCGGTTCGATCGGTGTTTTTGGATTTACGCGTAAGAAGTCGGTGCTCTGTTCGATCTAGTCGGGGTTTTCGTGTTCATTCTTAAGAAATTGTCGTTATGGTCGTTGTCTTAGGATGTCTATGTCCAATTTCTTAGCTTCTTTATGCTTGGTTTAGAAAATAGGAAAATGTTGGTTTTTTCTTAAAAAATGATGCTTTTATAAAGTAGTCATGTTAGTCGTGCTAAAATGTTATGATATTTTTCTATTAGCAGGATTTTCAAACTCATCTCTTAGAGACAATTTCTTTGAGAAAGTGAAAATTGATTGATTCTCTGTTTTAACTCATTAAAATCCTCGTTGAACAGATGAGATCTTTTTGCTTGTTTTTCAAATTAAAAATTTAACAGACTCGTTGAGCTTTGTTGGGGATCATTTCAATAAACCACACTCACTGACTTCTGGTATGATCATAAAAAATTAAGTAAATATGCCTGTTTCTCATGTTTTCTTGTGGTTTCAAAACGCCCATACCAGCGGTTTTTTACGTTTGAAACCAAACATACCAAAACTAATAAGTCAAACATACCAAATCTAAAACAAAAACGATTATCTTACGTTTAAAACTGAACATATCAAATCTAAGAAACCAAAGATGCCAAAGAATTCTTACGATTAACGAGGAACATACCGACAACTCCTTACGTTTAGAAACCGAACAAATGGCGATACCGAAGAGAAAAATGAAAAGATTTTCTTCGTTTTTGTCTAACTAATTCTAACATACTGACAATTTTCTTGCGTTTGCAAACAGCGATTTCTGTGCTGGGGTTAGGTTGGCTTAGGACAATATTTTATTATGGCCGTGTGAGTTCTAGCACAATTCCCGGCAATGGATCAAAGTTACGCATCACAGACGTCCAACTTGAGTTAAGAGAAAGGATCATGTGCGCTCAAAACTACCCAAGGATAGCTCCGAGAAGGAGCAATTGTCTAAACATAGGTTTTATCATCAAACGTCTCATTAACTTTGTTTAAGAGAACTCTCAGGTTAAGTAGGTTGTCTTGTTGCTAAACAGAGGACTTGGTGAACTAGGCTTCATGAATGACAGCAAAACATGAGGCTCCCGGGTCAAGATGTCAGCGCCGCTTCTGTAACATATGCATAAGCGCCGCATTTTGTAACAAATGCGCTAAATGTGCTAAAATTATTTTAGAATTGTGCTGAAATGCCCTGATTTTTCAAAATTTTCAGCGCAAAAATCTTGCCTAATAATGCGCTGAAATGTGCTGAAACTTTGAAAGAAATGCATTCAAAATTCAGCGTTTTTCTTAAAAAATTTCAGTGGATTTCAATGCTTTTTGGCACTGATTCATGAAATTTTTTTTTTAATCTTCAAAAATGTAAATTTAAAGTTATAACCACAACAAGAACGTTTGGTTAAATATTTACATTTTCAAAATTGCCTCGTAAATATATGAATAGTTTGGTCTTTATGCTTCAGTAGAAAAATTTCCTAAAGCCTCTTACTTGTCTATCTATTGGAACACGTTCATGCAGTTTGACCATTTCGCTGCTTAGTTTTTCCTTAAATTTGTTTTTAGTTTTCTCTTTTCGGATTTCAATTGGCAAATTATTCCATTTCCTAGAAAAATTTCTGATCAGTGACCTGTCACTCCATTTGGATTGGCACTTATTCTTTGGAAAAGACTGGACAGTTCTGCAGTTTTTGGTCAATTCGTACTTTTCAAGAATCCTGAAAGAGGAGTTTTTGGTTTCTCGACTACTCTGTTTATATTGTGAGAGGAGGTCAAAAAATTTAAGAAGACAAACTTTTTTAATGAAAAGCTCTGCTGGTAAAATTTTGTCTTTCAGTAATAGATCTCTTGCAATGTCAAACTTTTTGCGCAGGTGGCAAACCTTTATTCCCCAATTTATTTGTTTATTAACTCTTTGAAGTGACATAACCGACAGCGATTGAAAAAAAATTGCACTGAAATTGAGATGGGACAAAACAAGTGATTTAAAAAGAACGACTCTTGCTTTTAGTGGTAGAAAATGTCTTACTAAGTAAATTGACCTAATAGCATTTGCCATTTTTGTAAATGTTTTGTTCAGCTGAATGTCAAAATTTAGATTGTTATCAATCATTCTACCTAAATAACGACAGCTTGTTTTTGGCTCTATGAAAATTCCATTATAATGAAATTGTTCAATTTTTGATTCACCATTTTTTGAAAAAACCACAATTTCTGTTTTTATCTCAGTTTAAAGTTAGCATATTTTGCCTCATATAAATGTCAGTACTTTCATATACACTGTTAATTTCGCATAAGAGATTTTCATCGGATTTGGAATGACAAATAATGCATGTGTCATCTGCAAACTGTAAAACGTCCTCTCTTTTTTTCATTTTTTCAGGGAAGTCGTTGATATATATTAAAAAAATTAAAGGTCCGAGAACTGTTCCTTGAGGTACTCCGTGATTTATTGTCACCCAGTTGAATATTCTATGCCGTTCTTTACGCATTGTTTTCTGTTAGACAAAAACGATTCTAGCATTGCAATTGATTCCGTACTAAATCCATATTTAGTAATTTTTTCGAGAAAAATTTTGTGAGATATTGAGTTAAAAGCTTTGGCTAAACCCAAGAATATACTAACAACGGTTTCGTTTTCTTCTAACAAACTATTTAATGATTTTGTCAACGATATTACTGTGTCATTCGAAGATTTTCTTTTCAGAAACCCAAACTGATTTTTATTGATTATTTCATACTTTTCAACATGTTCTAGCATTTGTTGGAGCAAAAGTCTTTCAAAAATCTTTGCAAGAGTCGGTGTAACTGAAATTGGTCTGTAGTTTCCTGCTTCCAGTGGATCCCCCTTTTTGTAAACTGGAGTTACATATGCTTTTTTAAGTATGTCAGGAAATATGTTTTTTGATATACATTCGTTTATTGCAAACTGTAGATGTGTTCCAATAGACATTTGCTACACTTGAAGGACCATGTAGTGAGTAATCCAGGACCCGCTGCTTTGTTTTGTGGTAATTGATCAATTACAGTAAACAGTTCTTTTCTCGTTATATGTCTGAAGGAAAACTCAGTTTTGTCAAAAGCAAAGTCCAGTAGCTCAATATTTTCTGTCTCGCCTTCGTATAAACCTAATTTAGAAAAACAAATATTAATTGTGTTAGCGATTTCTTTTTTGTCTTTTAAGATATCTTGGTTGAACCGAATTCTAGAAATTTCGCCGTTTTTATCCTCGTGTTTTATTTTTGTTTTAATGAATTTCCACTGTTGTTTTGAATCGGGAAGACTTTCGAACAATTTCTGTGAATAATTGTGGCTCACTCTTCTAAGTAGTCTGTTTGTATGGTTTCTTATTCATTTGTATGAGTTATATGTGTCAACGTCTGCTGTTATTTTCCAAATATTGAAAAGCCTGTGCTTTTCATTGATTAGATTCAGAATTTTTCTGGACAACCATTTCTTTTTTGTTGATTTTGATGATGGCTCTCCTATTTTGATGGGAGCTATACTATTCAGAATATTTTGAATCAAAATTGAAAATTTTTCAAAAGTTGGCACCATTTAATTTGGTCTTACAATACTATTAACGTTTTGTAAGAATTGCGCTGAAATGCTAAATTGTTCTTTAAAATAAATTCAAATGAAAAGCGAAAACTTTAAGGAAGCGCTGGCTCTGTGGATTTAGTTGGGGAATCGGCACAGGGAATTAGGGTTCGAGTCTCAGTCGACTCTATTTTTTTGGAAATTTAAAATTTTCAGCTCATTTCTTGCAAAAGTGCAGGACATTTCAGCGCATTTCAACGCATTTTTAAGTAAGGTCTTTGTGTGTTGAAATTTTTGAAAAATCATTTTATATTTTATCGCTTTTCTTACATAATTTTTGAAAAATTTCTCGAACCGGACTGAGTACCCCGGACATTCCAGAATTGTTATCTTGTAAGAATCGTACTATTTCGTACAAACTAGTAAAAATTTAGTACAATTAAGTAAGATTTCAGCCAGACAATTATTCTTTCGTACTAGATGGTTATCTTGCAAGATCTTACAAGAATTAGTAAGATTTGGCGTTCTCCTACTGCCTCAGGTTTTTTCTTACTTAATCTTATTAAGTGTTAGTATGAAAAAAGTAAGAAAGAATTTTAGTATGAGGAATAATCGTCTTGTAAGATCTTACAAGTTTCTTACCAATAGCAGCCTATATTTACTAAATCTTGCGAGAGTTTATAAGAAGCGAATACACACTATATAAGGTTAAGGTAATTTTACCTTAACGTAGTTAAGGTAAACCGTTGATAAGGTAAAGTTAAGGTAAAGTTTACTTTATTTTTACCTTAACTTGAGTTAAGGTAAAAATTTACATTAACTCTGTTAAGGTAAAATTACCTTAAATTAATAGAACATTTTTACGTTCTGCAGTAAAATTACAAATTATTAGTACTTCAGTGTGTAAAATCTAAGCCCGTTTTATGTGCAATCTAATGGGCTAAATTTCGTTTTGATTGGTTTAGTATTTCAGAGGTTATTAACAATTCTCGAACTTCCGAAAGTGACAACATGCTCACTGCTTTAACTTAAATTTTTCTTCAATCAGAGTGTTTATGTTGATATCCGGTTAATATGAGTCACAATATCATTGTATCAAACTATTAAGGCAATGGCGAACGTTTTTGGTGTACTCTTCGGGAAACCTTAACCGAACGATCGTTTGGCACCAATAGAAAAAAGGACATGTTGACTAAAAGCTCTGTGGCTTTGATCTCCTTTGTATCTAACAGAAACAGGTCATTGTATATTTGATATGAAGGCCCATTTTACGGGCAATCTAATGAGCTAAATTTCGTTTTCATTGGTTGAGTATTTCAGAGGTTAATAACAATTTTCGACTTCGAACCTCCGAAAATGGCCACATGTTCACTGCTTTAACTTAATTATTGCTTTGTTGTTAGTTTTCAAGAAATCTTTCAATTGAACTCAGATTCTCCTAGCAGCAGTTTTTTCTTACGAAGTCTTGACAAGTTTTTATGAGACGTAAATTCGAATAATATCCTGCTTGAACTTGCAAGATTTTTACTAACGGCAGCCTATTCTTACTAAATTTTGCAAGAGTTTCTACGAAGCGTACTTACGGCAGTGAATTCGTACTAAGTTAGCACGAGGAATATTTGTCTTGTAATATCTTAAAAGTTTCTTACTAAATGCAGTCTATTCTTTCTAAATCTTGCGACAGATTATACGAAGCGTATTTACGGCAGTGAGGTCGTACTAAGTTAGCACGAGGAATTTTTCTCTTGTAAGATCTTACAAGTTTCTTACTAAATGCGGCCTGTTCTTACTAAATCTTGCAAGAGTTTGTACGAAGCGTATTTACGGCAGTGATGTCGTACTAAGTTAGTACGAGGAATATTTGTCTTGTAAGATCTTACAATTTTCTTACTAACAACAGCCTATTCTTACTAAATCTTGCAAGATTTTGTACGAAGCGTACTCACGGCTGAGAAGTCGTACTTGTAAGATCTTGCAAGAGGAATAGCTGTTAGTGCTAAGTCAGTCTGAAAACTTGCAAGAACTTGCAAGATTTCTTACTAAGTATACAGAATCATGCAAGATGAGTTTGTGCGAAATAGTACGACTTTTACAAGATAACAATTCTGGAATGTCCGGGGTACTCACTGATACGCTTGATCAAGACATATGGATTAACCGGTGTGACGTCATGTAAATATTATTCAACAAATAAACATTGGTTGAGGTGGGGGTCGTTCTGGTTCAGTGACAACCGGTACTACAACTTTTGTTCCGGTAAATTGAATCATTGACCCAATATTTCAGATTCATTTTCCCTTTGATTAATACAGTTACATATTTTGTATACAGCAGATCAAATTTTTTTTGTGCGCTCAACA
>NW_027449630.1:0-9185 GCF_964194025.1 Convolutriloba macropyga | reverse complement strand
TCTCTGTTCTACTGTTACCAATACCGGCTAACAACTGTATCATACTAGGGAGAATTGACTCATGATTTAAAAACCAGATGTTCACATGTCGATGTTTCGGCTCTCGCCTACTAGAAACAACATAATACTAGTCTGTTAAAAATCTCAATCACGCCGCCTCTTCAGATACAGAAGTTTTACCTTTTATTGGTTAGAGAACAGCTTTCCAGCTGTCGACATGGTTACTAGTAACAACACCGTACTCAACACAAAAACTTTTCAACTTCACAACTTTCACATGCTGATGTTTCTGCTTTCGCATACTAGAAACAGCATAATACTTATTGTTTTGTCAAGTAATTTGTGTGTCTTTCCCATGTGAAGTTTCACCGGTCAACAATGTTTCCCTGACCAATTACGGCTACTAGTAGCTGTATAATACTAGGGAAAATGATTGAGGATTTAATATCAGATTTTCACATGTTGATGTTTCGGCTTTCGCCTACTAGAAACAACATAATACTAGTCTGCTAAGAAATCTCGCTCAAATTGCCTTTTCACATACAGAAGTTTCACCTTCTATTGGTTAGAGAACAGTTCTCAGCTGTCGACATGGTTACTAGTAACAACATCGTACTCAACACAAAAATTCTTCAACTTCACAACTTTCACATGCTGATGTTTCTGCTTTCGCGTACTAGAAACAGCATAATACTTATTGCTTTGTCAAGAAGTGTGTGTGTCTTTCCCATGCGAAAGTTTCACCGGTCAGCAATAATTGCCGTGTCCAATTAAGGTTACTCATAGCTGTATAATACTAGGGAAAATGATTGAGGATTTAATATCAGATTTTCACATGTTGATGTTTCGGCTTTCGCCTACTAGAAACAACATAATACTAGTCTGCTAATAAATCTCGCTCAAATTGCCTTTTCACATACAGAAGTTTCACCTCTTCTTGGTCACTGTACAGATGATGCTGTCTGTTCTTTATTTGGTTCTGCTTATTATAAGGAGGGGCATCACTCCTTCCTCCTTGGTTTGCATGCATTAAGCCTGCTTTGTGAAAAGCGTATCTTTCTAGCTTTTCTTCGCCTTACTCGAGTAGGACGATACAATCCAGACATTAGTCAGTCTTGGTGTAAAGTCACTGAGTATTATTCGGTTCTGCTTTATTCAGCAATATGCTGTATAATTGTTGTAATTTGCGAACATATTTGTTCTCAGTTCCGAACTACTAGCGACGACAGATTACCAGCGGTCATGAGCCATCAAGGTAGTTCTTTGGTGCATCAAGTAGAGAGGTGCCATCAAACAACACTTCCCTAATAATGCTACACACATAGAATTTGCTACAGTGCAGCTTTTTACTTTGCAAAATTTGCGCACAAATTTTGCATAGAATAAATGTTTTATCAAGATTTTTAGATCCCCTCCCTTGAGAGAACGTTACTCCTTTAAGTGAACACCCCGCGGCGTCCTGTTGTTATTGCTTATAACCATTTCGCAAGCCGGAGGCATAATGCACTACGCAAGCCGCTACTTTGGCACAGAGGCACCTAGTTTTACACCCGGGACTTCAGGTGGCCCAGTTTTACACCCAGTACAGCGGTGCCAGTTGGTAACCCGGTGGATCCTCGGAGACCAGACATGATCATAGATCAAACCCGATGTATGCTACTCCTGAACGTATAGTATCTCCACTGTGCAATGAAATTATCGTTCGTTTCGGGCCTTCCTATACGTTCAGCAGACAATCGCTAGGAATTCACCTCGTGACCCGTGGTGACCACACTGGATTTCAAGTTTATTGATTTGGACAGACCTGTCATTTATTTTGCTTTTCAGCTTCAGTTCTGCTCGATCTAGCTTGCCTAAGGCTTGATCTCGCTTTGCTCACCCCTGTAGGAGCCTCTACTAGTACCACTCGGAGTAATGGGGAATCCACCAGACCTAATCGATGAATGCCATCAAACAACAAACATCATACCCGGCTTCATCAGGCATATTTTATTACTTCCGAGAGGTACTTTAGTATCAGATCTTTCTCCATGCCTCTTATGAGGACCCGTCAGACCTTTCGGTTTATCGTTTAGCTTCAGTCCTGCTCGATCTAGCTTTCCCAAGGCTCGATCTAGCTCTATTCGCCCCACTAGAGGGCTCTCTAAGACCCCTCGGTCTTAGTGTTAGCTCCGGTACTGCTCGGTCGTGCTTGCTGAAGGCCCGACCCAGCTTTAGTTAGATTCTCGTACTTTCTCTTGGCCTCTCTAGGAGGACCAGACAGACCTCTCGGTCTATCGTTTAGCTTCAGTCCTGCTCGATCTAGCTTGCCCAAGGCTTGATCAAGCTCTATTCGCCCCGCTAGAGGGCTCTCTAAGACCCCTCGGTCTTAGTGTTATCTTCTGTAATGCCTAACCAAGCTTACTACAGGCCTTGGTCAGGTCTTTATCGGTCACCGATTAGTAACAGACCAATCATAGGGCCTTCCACCCTATCCGGGTTGAGGTCTTTAGTCCAGCCATATTTTGACAAGACACCTCTCCCTAATAATGCCCCACACATAGAATTACTGTCCATGCAGTATTTAACTTGTGTTTTTTTCTAAAATTTGATTTTCACTTTTTGGAGGTTCATTTGCTCCTCTGACACTCTTTCAGCTTCAATCTTACTCGATCTAGCTTTCCCAAGGCTCGATCTAGCTCTATTCGCCCCACTAGAGGGCTCTCTAAGACACTTCGGTCTTAGTGTTAGCTCCGGTCTTGCTCAATCGTGCTTGCTGAAGGCGCGATCAAGCTTTAGTTAGCTTCTCGTACTTCCTCTTGGCCTCTCTAGGAGGACCAGACAGACCTCTCGGTCTATCGTTTAGCTTCAGTCCTGCTCGATCTAGCTTTCCCAAGGCTCGATCTAGCTCTATTCGCCCTGCTAGAGGGCTCTCTAAGACCCCTCGGTCTTAGTGTTAGCTCCGGTACAGCTCGGTCGTGCTTGCTGAAGGCCCGATCAAGCTTTAGTTAGATTCTCGTACTTTCTCTTGGCCTCTCTAGGAGGACCAGACAGACCTCTCGGTCTATCGTTTAGCTTCAGTCCTGCTTGATCTAGCTTTCCCAAGGCTCGATCTAGCTCTATTCGCCCTGCTAGAGGGCTCTCTAAGACCCCTCGGTCTTAGTGTTAGCTCCGGTACAGCTCGGTCGTGCTTGCTGAAGGCCCGATCAAGCTTTAGTTAGCTTCTCGTACTTTCTCTTGGCCTCTCTAGGAGGACCAGACAGACCTCTCGGTCTATCGTTTAGCTTCAGTCCTGCTCGATCTAGCTTTCCCAAGGCTCGATCTAGATCTATTCGCCCTGCTAGAGGGCTCTCTAAGACCCCTCGGTCTTAGTGTTAGCTCCGGTACAGCTCGGTCGTGCTTGCTGAAGGCCTGATCAAGCTTTAGTTAGCTTCTCGTACTTTCTCTTGGCCTCTCTAGGAGGACCAGACAGACCTTTCGGTCTCTTGCTTAGCTTCAGTCCTGCTCGATCTAGCTTTCCCAAGGCTCGATCTAGCTCTATTCGCCCCGCTAGAGGGCTCTCTAAGACCCCTCGGTCTTAGTGTTAACTCCTGTAATGCCTAACCAAGCTTACTACAGGCCTTGGTCAGGTCTTTATCGGTCACCGATTAGTAACAGACCGATCATGGGGCCTTCCACCCTATCCGGGTTGAGGTCTTTAGTCCAGCCATATTTTGACAAGACACCTCCCCCTAATAATGCCCCACACATAGAAATACTGTCCATGCAGTATTTAACTTGTGTTTTTTCTAAAATTTGATTTTCACTTTTTGGAGGTTCATTTGCTCCTCTGACACTCTTTCAGCTTCAATCTTACTCGATCTAGCTTTCCCAAGGCTCGATCTAGCTCTATTCGCCCCACCAGAGGGCTCTCTAAGACACTTCGGTCTTAGTGTTAGCTCCGGTCTTGCTCAATCGTGCTTGCTGAAGGCGCGATCAAGCTTTAGTTAGCTTCTCGTACTTTCTCTTGGCCTCTCTAGGAGGACCAGACAGACCTCTCGGTCTATCGTTTAGCTTCAGTCCTGCTCGATCTAGCTTTCCCAAGGCTCGATCTAGCTCTATTCGCCCCGCTAGAGGGCTCTCTAAGACCCCTCGGTCTTAGTGTTAGCTCCGGTACAGCTCGGT
Organism: Convolutriloba macropyga; assembly: GCF_964194025.1. Classification (NCBI taxonomy): domain Eukaryota; kingdom Metazoa; phylum Xenacoelomorpha; order Acoela; family Convolutidae; genus Convolutriloba; species Convolutriloba macropyga. The sequence goes on along the minus strand of NW_027449630.1, from coordinate 5,042 downwards.
CGTGCTTGCTCAAGGCCCGATCAAGCTTTAGTTGGCTTCTCGTACTTTCTCTTGGCCTCTCTAGGAGGACCAGACAGACCTCTCGGTCTATCGTTTAGCTTCAGTCCTGCTTGATCTAGCTTTCCCAAGGCTCGATCTAGCTCTATTCGCCCTGCTAGAGGGCTCTCTAAGACCCCTCGGTCTTAGTGTTAGCTCCGGTACAGCTCGGTCGTGCTTGCTGAAGGCCCGATCAAGCTTTAGTTAGCTTCTCGTACTTTCTCTTGGCCTCTCTAGGAGGACCAGACAGACCTCTCGGTCTATCGTTTAGCTTCAGTCCTGCTCGATCTAGCTTTCCCAAGGCTCGATCTAGATCTATTCGCCCTGCTAGAGGGCTCTCTAAGACCCCTCGGTCTTAGTGTTAGCTCCGGTACAGCTCGGTCGTGCTTGCTGAAGGCCTGATCAAGCTTTAGTTAGCTTCTCGTACTTTCTCTTGGCCTCTCTAGGAGGACCAGACAGACCTTTCGGTCTCTTGCTTAGCTTCAGTCCTGCTCGATCTAGCTTTCCCAAGGCTCGATCTAGCTCTATTCGCCCCGCTAGAGGGCTCTCTAAGACCCCTCGGTCTTAGTGTTAACTCCTGTAATGCCTAACCAAGCTTACTACAGGCCTTGGTCAGGTCTTTATCGGTCACCGATTAGTAACAGACCAATCATAGGGCCTTCCACCCTATCCGGGTTGAGGTCTTTAGTCCAGCCATATTTTGACAAGACACCTCTCCCTAATAATGCCCCACACATAGAATTACTGTCCATGCAGTATTTAACTTGTGTTTTTTTCTAAAATTTGATTTTCACTTTTTGGAGGTTCATTTGCTCCTCTGACACTCTTTCAGCTTCAATCTTACTCGATCTAGCTTTCCCAAGGCTCGATCTAGCTCTATTCGCCCCACTAGAGGGCTCTCTAAGACACTTCGGTCTTAGTGTTAGCTCCGGTCTTGCTCAATCGTGCTTGCTGAAGGCGCGATCAAGCTTTAGTTAGCTTCTCGTACTTCCTCTTGGCCTCTCTAGGAGGACCAGACAGACCTCTCGGTCTATCGTTTAGCTTCAGTCCTGCTCGATCTAGCTTTCCCAAGGCTCGATCTAGCTCTATTCGCCCTGCTAGAGGGCTCTCTAAGACCCCTCGGTCTTAGTGTTAGCTCCGGTACAGCTCGGTCGTGCTTGCTGAAGGCCCGATCAAGCTTTAGTTAGATTCTCGTACTTTCTCTTGGCCTCTCTAGGAGGACCAGACAGACCTCTCGGTCTATCGTTTAGCTTCAGTCCTGCTTGATCTAGCTTTCCCAAGGCTCGATCTAGCTCTATTCGCCCTGCTAGAGGGCTCTCTAAGACCCCTCGGTCTTAGTGTTAGCTCCGGTACAGCTCGGTCGTGCTTGCTGAAGGCCCGATCAAGCTTTAGTTAGCTTCTCGTACTTTCTCTTGGCCTCTCTAGGAGGACCAGACAGACCTCTCGGTCTATCGTTTAGCTTCAGTCCTGCTCGATCTAGCTTTCCCAAGGCTCGATCTAGATCTATTCGCCCTGCTAGAGGGCTCTCTAAGACCCCTCGGTCTTAGTGTTAGCTCCGGTACAGCTCGGTCGTGCTTGCTGAAGGCCTGATCAAGCTTTAGTTAGCTTCTCGTACTTTCTCTTGGCCTCTCTAGGAGGACCAGACAGACCTTTCGGTCTCTTGCTTAGCTTCAGTCCTGCTCGATCTAGCTTTCCCAAGGCTCGATCTAGCTCTATTCGCCCCGCTAGAGGGCTCTCTAAGACCCCTCGGTCTTAGTGTTAACTCCTGTAATGCCTAACCAAGCTTACTACAGGCCTTGGTCAGGTCTTTATCGGTCACCGATTAGTAACAGACCGATCATGGGGCCTTCCACCCTATCCGGGTTGAGGTCTTTAGTCCAGCCATATTTTGACAAGACACCTCCCCCTAATAATGCCCCACACATAGAAATACTGTCCATGCAGTATTTAACTTGTGTTTTTTCTAAAATTTGATTTTCACTTTTTGGAGGTTCATTTGCTCCTCTGACACTCTTTCAGCTTCAATCTTACTCGATCTAGCTTTCCCAAGGCTCGATCTAGCTCTATTCGCCCCACCAGAGGGCTCTCTAAGACACTTCGGTCTTAGTGTTAGCTCCGGTCTTGCTCAATCGTGCTTGCTGAAGGCGCGATCAAGCTTTAGTTAGCTTCTCGTACTTTCTCTTGGCCTCTCTAGGAGGACCAGACAGACCTCTCGGTCTATCGTTTAGCTTCAGTCCTGCTCGATCTAGCTTTCCCAAGGCTCGATCTAGCTCTATTCGCCCCGCTAGAGGGCTCTCTAAGACCCCTCGGTCTTAGTGTTAGCTCCGGTACAGCTCGGTCGTGCTTGCTCAAGGCCCGATCAAGCTTTAGTTGGCTTCTCGTACTTTCTCTTGGCCTCTCTAGGAGGACCAGACAGACCTCTCGGTCTCTTGCTTAGCTTCAGTCCTGCTCGATCTAGCTTGCCCAAGGCTTGATCAAGCTCTATTCGCCCCGCTAGAGGGCTCTCTAAGACCCCTCGGTCTTAGTGTTAGCTCCGGTACAGCTCGGTCGTGCTTGCTGAAGGCCCGATCAAGCTTTAGTTAGCTTCTCGTTTTTTCTCTTGGCCTCTCTAGGAGGACCAGACAGACCTCTCGGTCTATCGTTTAGCTTCAGTCCTGCTCGATCTAGCTTTCCCAAGGCTCGATCTAGCTCTATTCGCCCCGCTAGAGGGTTCTCTAAGACCCCTCGGTCTTAGTGTTAGCTCCGGTACAGCTCGGTCGTGCTTGCTGAAGGCCCGATCAAGCTTTAGTTGGCTTCTCGTACTTTCTCTTGGCCTCTCTAGGAGGACCAGACAGACCTCTCGGTCTATCCTTTAGCTTCAGTCCTGCTCGATCTAGCTTTCCCAAGGCTCGATCTAGCTCTATTCGCCCCGCTAGAGGGCTCTCTAAGACCCCTCGGTCTTAGTGTTATCTCCTGTAATGCCTAACCAAGCTTACTACAGGCCTTGGTCAGGTCTTTATCGGTCACCGATTAGTAACAGACCGATCATAGGGCCTTCCACCCTATCTGGGTTGAGGTCTTTAGTCCAGCCATATTTTGACAAGACACCTCCCCCTAATAATGCCCCACACATAGAATTACTGTTTATGCAGCTTTTCACTTGTGAAATTTTTAATTTTCGCAATTATTATAGAATAAGTGTTTGCGCAGCTTTTCATAGGTCGAGCTCTAGCTAGCTAGCTCAAGCTAGCTAGCTAGCTCAAGCTCAAGCTATCTAGCTCAAGCTCAAGCCAGCTAGCTCAAGCTCAAGCTAGCTAGCTAGCTCAAGCTCAAGCTAGCTAGCTAGCTCAAGCTCAAGCTAGCTAGCTCAAGCTCAAGCTAGCTAGCTCAAGCTCAAGCTAGCTAGCTAGCTCAAGCTCAAGCTCAAGCTAGCTAGCTCAAGCTCAAGCTCAAGCTAGCTAGCTAGCTCAAGCTCAAGCTAGCTAGCTAGCTCAAGCTCAAGCTAGCTAGCTAGCTCAAGCTCAAGCTAGCTAGCTCAAGCTCAAGCTCAAGCTCAAGCTAGCTAGCTAGCTCAAGCTAGCTAGCTAGCTCAAGCTCAAGCTAGCTAGCTAGCTCAAGTTCAAGCTAGCTAGCTAGCTCAAGCTCAAGCTAGCTAGCTAGCTCAAGCTCAAGCTAGCTAGCTCAAGCTCAAGCTAGCTAGCTCAAGCTCAAGCTAGCTAGCTAGCTCAAGCTCAAGCTCAAGCTAGCTAGCTCAAGCTCAAGCTCAAGCTAGCTAGCTAGCTCAAGCTCAAGCTAGCTAGCTAGCTCAAGCTCAAGCTCAAGCTAGCTAGCTAGCTCAAGTTCAAGCTAGCTAGCTAGCTCAAGCTCAAGCTAGCTAGCTCAAGCTCAAGCTAGCTAGCTCAAGCTCAAGCCAGCTAGCTCAAGCTCAAGCTCAAGCTAGCTAGCTAGCTCAAGCACAAGCTAGCTAGCTAGCTCAATCTCAAGCTAGCTAGCTCAAGCTCAAGCTAGCTAGCTCAAGCTCAAGCTAGCTAGCTAGCTCAAGCTCAAGCTCAAGCTAGCTAGCTCAAGCTCAAGCTCAAGCTAGCTAGCTAGCTCAAGCTCAAGCTAGCTAGCTAGCTCAAGCTCAAGCTCAAGCTAGCTAGCTCAAGCTCAAGCTCAAGCTAGCTAGCTAGCTCAAGCTCAAGCTAGCTAGCTCAAGCTCAAGCTCAAGCTAGCTAGCTAGCTCAAGCTCAAGCTAGCTAGCTCAAGCTCAAGCTCAAGCTCAAGCTAGCTAGCTCAAGCTCAAGCTAGCTAGCTAGCTCAAGCTCAAGCTCAAGCTAGCTAGCTCAAGCTCAAGCTAGCTAGCTAGCTCAAGTTCAAGCTAGCTAGCTAGCTCAAGCTCAAGCTAGCTAGCTCAAGCTCAAGCTAGCTAGCTCAAGCTCAAGCTAGCTAGCTAGCTCAAGTTCAAGCTAGCTAGCTAGCTCAAGCTCAAGCTAGCTAGCTAGCTCAAGCTCAAGCTAGCTAGCTCAAGCTCAAGCTAGCTAGCTCAAGCTCAAGCTAGCTAGCTAGCTCAAGCTCAAGCTCAAGCTAGCTAGCTCAAGCTCAAGCTCAAGCTAGCTAGCTAGCTCAAGCTCAAGCTAGCTAGCTAGCTCAAGCTCAAGCTAGCTAGCTAGCTCAAGCTCAAGCTAGCTAGCTCAAGCTCAAGCTAGCTAGCTCAAGCTCCAGCTAGCTAGCTAGCTCAAGCTCAAGCTCAAGCCTAGCTAGCTCAAGCTCAAGCTCAAGCTAGCTAGCTAGCTCAAGCTCAAGCTAGCTAGCTAGCTCAAGCTCAAGCTAGCTAGCTAGCTCAAGCTCAAGCTAGCTAGCTAGCTCAAGCTCAAGCTAGCTAGCTCAAGCTCAAGCTAGCTAGCTCAAGCTCAAGCCAGCTAGCTCAAGCTCAAGCTCAAGCTAGCTAGCTAGCTCAAGCACAAGCTTGCTAGCTAGCTCAAGCTCAAGCTAGCTAGCTCAAGCTCAAGCTAGCTAGCTCAAGCTCAAGCTAGCTAGCTCAAGCT
>NW_027449629.1:0-24941 GCF_964194025.1 Convolutriloba macropyga | reverse complement strand
CAATTTCGTCGCAAAACCATCCACAACAGCAAAATTTAGTAGATTTCTACCAATCAAACCAAAATTCACTCAATGAAAGCAGTACCTCTCCCCATCAGGGCAGTTACAGCGCAGTAAACAATTTGAACAATTCGATAAATAGCGGAATAATGTCTACAAGCCCTCAACAGTTAAGATTGTCACTCAGTGGGGACGGATCAAACATGGGTAAGCAAAAAATTAGAAAAATATTTTTTCCTGTCAATAAGTATCCCCAAATTTTTCCTCAATTATTTTTCCCCATGTTGTTCACATTTCTGCCTACATATTCTCAAGTAATTAAAATCATATCGTGACTTAAGCTTTAGTTCTTCGCTGACAGTCAAAAACTTTCAGCTATTTGTGATAACAATTTATATCACGCGTTTTATTTGCTATTTTTCGCCCTTCTTTTAGCAAATTCCCTGAGCTGTTGGAAATTGAACATTTCATTGCCCTATCCAAAAAGTGGAATTTTAATATAAAGAAGGCAAGGACGCTCGGTAAGGTGCGTTCGCACATAAAGTTCCGACCCCGTTCATCCACATTTTCGGCATAAATGTCTATCAAATGAGGAACAGATAGAAAACCCCAAAAATTCAAGTATTTTCCAAAAAAAAATATGTATGAACAAAGATCGCCTTAGACGCAAATAACTCATAACTTTACGTCCATTTAAAAAAACTTACTAACAAGCTCAAAATAGCGTCGGATAAAACTGCAACTAAACAAAATAACTTGTACTTCACTAGAAAACTTATGGGACCACTCTATGAAAAGGCTCGGTAACAATTAGTCAAAAAAGAAAAAAAAGGCAACGAAAAAAATTGGCATATATTTTTAAAAACAATTAATTACATAGGAAGGAAAAACATAAGATGGCAATTGAAAACGTCAAACATGTTTATGATCACAAACGACTCTATAATAGGGCATTAAGACTTATCATTAATCAATCTTTATGCGATTACAAAAAGAACAAGAATTAGAGACAAAATAATTTCAATTAAAACTTGCGAGAAAACGCTGTTGCAGCCGAAAGGCCAAATATATCCCCTCAAAATAAGTTCAAATGAGCCTTCCTCCAACGCTAAAAGTGTGGAATAGGCCTTCTCTTTATTTAGAATAGGCAACAATTAGACCAAAAAAAAATTTCTTAACACTTGTTTTTTTCGAAAACGATTATTTTTAAAGTCATGAAAGTCGATAGCCACAAATGAAATAATTAAATAAGTTCGTCTATTCGTCCAGAAGAAGCGCTTGCGACCTGTAATTATTAAGAGTTTGTCTTACGAATTCTTTAACAAAAACATTAGATTTTGTACACTTGCACCTTCCCTGTACAACAATAGTGTCATTTGTGGCATGTAATTAACCAGACAAAGTAACAAATAGACAAAAAAGAACAAAAATGCGGAATTAATTAGCGTTAAAAAGAGTTATTTTTAAATTTGGAAAGCAATTGTTTTCAAAGTCATGAAAGCCATCAGCTATCTTTTCAAATCAGAATAAAGGCTCATTTATTCCTTCATGAAATCCCTAAGAGACCTGTCATTATCCAAATAATTTCATACGGCTAAAAAGACACATTGAAAACGACAGTTAAAACTATTGTAAAAGAACTCAATTAAATTCTTCGAGAAAGGGGTCTCGAAGCCGTTGAAATTGTAATATATGCCTTTCAAGGCTTTTAAATGTTCAATTTTGTCCGTTTTTGAACGTCAATTATGTAGTATGTGAACTGTCAATTATGTGATAACTTGACAAAACGAGAAAACGTGAAAATTGGGCAAACTTCGAAAAATGTGAATTCTAGTAGTATCAAAGCCAGAAAACTGTTGCGGCTGCTCAAGAATCTCAGCGGAACCGATATATCACAGCCTGGTTCTCGAAGTTTACGCCGGCCTGGTTCTTCAATGGATTCGATTCACTAACAATCTCGCAGAAATTATTAGTCGCTCGGACGTATTTAAAGGACTGTAACTTTAATTTTGTTGATTGAAGTTAAGAAAATCCTAAGTGATAACCTGTGTTCATTCTCGTGCTGAAGTTTGTAATGCTTCAGCCAGTAGCTAGCATTGTTGCAAACTCCTCGTCAAGTAAGCTCAACTAACTTAGAACTCGCAAGATCATAAGATCTATCTGAGAGCCAACTGCTCTTGGTAACAAATTCTAATGGTTCTAAATACAATACGGTTTCACTAATCAAAAAATTGGGTTAAAGTAAATAATCAAATACTTATCAATTATAACATCATTGCTACTTGTCTCTTATTGGTTAATCAAGAAAATGATTTAGGTCATTGTTTACATTGTAAATGTCAAAATACTGCAATATTTACTTTTGTTGACATAAGCACGGATGGTTATTACGTGGCTCTAAATGCCTCGATTGTACGGTATTTCACCTTTAATGATCATCTAAAGTATCATAAAATAAACAATTTAGGAAGTTTACCAATAAATAACAAAATATCGAAAAATGTCAATTTTGCACCATATAAGTGCTAATAGCCACACTTGTGGGTCTGATGCAATAGCGTTCGTTGGGTCCATGAGTAGCTTAGAGGTAACCCTAACCGTCTGCCATAACCTCGGGTTACTCGGGTTTTGCCTTCAAAAAAAATCGGGGGGTGTACAGATTTGCGGTCCCAACTTGTAAAATTTTTCGGTTTTGACCATTTGTGAGTTTTGACAAATTCTAAGTTTTTTCAGTTTCAAAAGTTATTTCTTGGTGTCTGATGGCTTTTGTAGCTGCTTTGAAGTGGCGCCAACATCGCCGGCCCTGTTTTCGGTCTCGGAAACACCCTCGTGGAATACTGGCGCTAACTTCACGACTGGCCGGTTTAGCTCTCCATGTGCCAATTTGACTCTCGCTGATTTTACAACTCCGTCGTTGCCAGTGAAGATCTCAATGATTCGTCCCAATTTGTTTTCACAGCGTTTCACAGAGTCATCTACTAGCCAAACTAACTCGCCTTCTTTCAGGTTTCGCACAGGTTCTTTTGACCACTTCGATCTCTGGTTCCATTGTGGAAGATATTCACGAGTCCATCTTTTCCAGATCATGTCGGCATATGCTTGAGCCGTTTTGAATGATTTTCTCAGGTCATGGTAGCGTTCACTGGGTGGCATGAATGGTGCACTCGCGTTCTCTCGTCCTAGCATGAAATGATTTGTTGTGAGCGCTGTCAAATCTTCAGGGTCGTCGCTTACTGCTGTCAGGGGTCTTGCGTTGAGAGTCTGCTCTACAAGACACACTGTTGTGCTGAATACCTCATCGGTGAGGCTTCTGTTGTCCAAGATTGCAATCATGACCTTCTTGCAACTTTGAACCAGTCTTTCCCAGATTCCACCAAAGTGAGGAGCTCCGGGAGGATTGAATTTCCAAACAATCCTTTTCTGTGCTAAGTCACTCTCAATCTTATCTTTGTCCCACTCGTTCATGAATGCTTTCAGCTCATTGGCTGCTCCACCAGAATTCGTTCCGTTGTCACTGATGATGGTACTTGGGTAGCCACGTCTTGCAACGAATCTTGTCACTGCAGCTAGACATGACTCGGTGTCCAATGACTGTACGACTTCGATGTGTACTGCTCTCGTTGTCAGGCAAGTGAAGAGGCAGCACCATCTCTTCAGGGTACGTCGTAGGAACTTGATTTCGAAGGGTTCGAAGTAGTCGACTCCGGTATGAGTGAATGGGAACACATTCACATGTTCATCAAGTCGTTTTCGGGGTAGATCTGCCATCGGTGGGTGAATTGGATTGGCGTTCCTGTGTCTACATTTGATACATCTTGACTTGATTTTTCTTAATGCATTTCTCAGACCGATTAACCAGTATTCTTGTTGAAGCATGTTTCTTACGTATTCTGTGCCCTCATGTAGGTTTTCTCGATGTGCTTTCTCCAACAGAAGTTGTACAACTGGATGTTTTGCTGTTAACAGTATTGGATGTTTTGGATTGTAGTCAAGGTTTGAATGCTTCAGTCGGCCTTTCACTCTTATTGTTCCATCTTCCTCTATGAAGGGTGACAGTTTGGCAATGTTTGAAGTTTTGGAGATTTCTTTGCTGTTTGCTATAGACTTCGAAACATTCAGGGAAGCTTTCGTTTTGAACAAATCGAAACAGTATTTGCTCTGCTTGACGAATTTCGTCTGCTTTTTGGGTACCCTTCTGCTTTATCCTGAACTTCATGCAGTAGGCAATGAAATTTCTAATTCGGTTGAAGGAACTATATCGTCTCCAGTCAAACATTTGGTCTAGTTTAGTTTCTGTTGCTACAGTACTCGTAACTTGCACGGGTTCGAGTTCGATCTCTTGGCACCACGGCTTTGGCCACTTTTCTTCATCTGCCTGGAGCCATGCCTGTCCGTTTAAACATACGAACTCCCTGAGGCCTTCGACGGACATTCCTCGGGTTCCGATGTCGGCAGGGTTTTCGACACCTTTGACGTGTCTCCATTGATCAATCGATGAGTTTTCCAGTATTTCCGCTGCTCTGTTTGCAACGAATACTTGTTGTTTCTTGTGCGCTGCCTGAAGCCACTCTAGCACTGTTGATGAGTCGTTCCAATGATAGATTTTGTCAATTCTGACATCAAGTTCATTCAGTATCTGCTTTCTGAGACGACCTCCGTAGACTGCGGCTTGAAGTTCTAGTTTCGGTATCGTCATATGTCTGATGGGTGCCACACGGCATTTCCCTACCACATAGGTGAGTTTCAATGTTGCTATGTCTTGCAGATATGCCACGATGCACATCGCTTTCTCTGATGCATCTGTAAAGATGTGAAGTCTCGGGTTTGTACAACCGTTTTCAAAATAAAGTCGATTTATCGACATCGTCCTTATTTCTCTCAACTCAGAGCACCAATCACTGAACAGTTTTGAGTGTTCTGCTGACAACTCTTTGTCCTAAGCTTGTCCCATTGCTGCCCAAATGCTTTTGAGTAGGAATCGCATTCGTATGGTAAAGGATGAACATATCCCAATTGGGTCGAACACTGCTGAGACAAAGGATAGGTCAATTCTCTGAGTTACTTTTGCTTGAACTTCTTGCTCAGTTCCACGACAGACTATGAGACTATCTGTGTCCACATTCCAGTTGAGTCCTAGGATTGAAGATGATTGTGGTTCTGCTTCGAACGTTTTCACAACTTTCGTTGACCTGTCTGTCTTTGGAATCTGTGAATTGACTTCATCGTCACTTGTTATCCATTTCGTCAAATTGAATCCACCTTTGATTAGGATATCTCTGATTTTCTGGTAGATTTCGATTGCTTCTTGAGGGGTTCTGACTGACTTTAGGAAGTCGTCCATGTAAAAGTTTTGCTGAACCGTTCTGACAACACTTTCGTTGTTGACTGCATTATCTTTCGCCACTTGATGCAAAGCGTAATTTGCACAAGTCGGCAAGCTTTTCGCCCCAAAAACGTGTCGTGTATACTCGTAGACTTCTATTCTCTGCTCTGGATCTTCTCTCCATAAGAATCGTAAACATCGGCTGTTATCGTTTGGGATAGCTACTTGAAGAAACTTTGCTTCTATGTCGGCTGATAAAGCTATTTGGTGTTCTCGGAAGCGAAATATGATTCCGATCAAACTCTGCAGCAGGTCTGGTCCAGATAGAAGTTTGTCGTTCAGGGCTACACCTTGATACTTTGCTGCTGCGTTGCATACTCTTCTGACTTTTTCGGGTTTATGCAGATTTAAGACAGGATGATGTGGTAAATACCATTGCAGTTTGTCTTTGGTTTCATTCAGTTCAGCTTGATCTACTTTCCGAACGTATTCAGCGTTGACATCTGTGTCAATGGTTTCTTGGTACCGCTTCTTTAGTGTTTCGTCTTTCTGCAGGCGTCGTTCTAGGGACTTGAGCTGCCCCATTGCAGAGTAAATGTTGTTCGGTAACTTCACTTCGTCCTCTCGCCACAGAAGTCCAACTTCGTATCTTTCACCATTAAATCGTGTTGTTTGCTTCAACTTCTTGATTGCTCGTTGCTCTTCCTTTGAATGTCCGGTGACATCGCAGTTTGAAGCGTAGGACTCGATATCCCACCACTTACTCAACTGGTTTGCTAGTTTATCATCTGCAATTGATGTTGCTGTTGTGGCAAGAGTTGCTACCTGCTTCGCTGATAGGGGTCCACTTAAGGCCCAGCCAATCTTAGATTTCACGGCCCATGATGCAGCTTTGTCTTCTGACTTCAAAAGGGTGATGAATGTCGTAACAATCTTGTCCAAGAATCACTTGAACATCGTTTAGATTGTAGCTCTGATCTGGCAAATTCCTCAAATGTGAGTGGCGGTCTTTCAACTTTTGCAGCTCTACAATCTGGTCACCCAACATCAGTTTCTCGTGCACATAGAATTGCACTGTTGTCAATGGTTGAGACTTCTCATGCGCTGAAACAGCTATCGGCACTATTTCGGTCTTGACATCTTGTGAGCCATGGATCCCTGCTACTGATAGTGATGCTTTTCGGCCTTAGAGTTGGAGTTTTGACACCACTGATTTGTCCACAAATGAGATTGAGGATCCCGAATCACACATTGCTAGTACATTTAGGCTTAAGTCTCTGTTTGTCAGCTTGATTCGTACCACTGGGAGTCCTCCTTGTGTGTTGTTAGTTGCTACTGCTGTTGTAGCATCTGAGACATTCTTTGTGGTTTCCTTCTTCAGTAGGTCGTTGTGCAAAAGCATGGTGGGTACACTGCACAGCTGGGTACACTGCAGGTCATGCTTCTGCAGTCCTTCGACATGTGACCTGGTTTCAAACAATTGAAACGCAGTCGAAACTTCTGGACATGCTCTCGTCGTTCATTTACTTTCAGTGATTTAAACTTTTCACACGTCCAAATAGGATGTTGCCCGTCTTTGGAGGGACATTCAAAATTCTTGTGTTTGCTCGACTTTTCAGTGTTTGAAGCAAAGGTACTCGTCTTCGGTTTATCACGGCTTTGAATTTTGTTTCTGTCAACCGACGAGCTTGTCTGTGCTAACAAGTTCTCATGAATTACAGCTTTAGAGGCAAGCCACTCTTTGAAAACAATCAGGTTGCTTCTCTTTAGTCGACGATCTTGCATATACTGCAACCACTGTTCCCTTAGTTGAGGAGAAAGTTTTCTCGTTGTTGAACTTAGCCCTGCTTCTGCTTCTAGGTCTGACGTGTATCCAAGTTGAGTCAAGGTGTTCACTACATTTGTATCCACATTTGCAAATATAACGATGCTCGTAGAATCGTCGTGTCGAATTGGAGGGTGAGTATGTATTTTCTTTAATTGAGCGTTGACTATGACATCTGATCTGCTATACTTCTCACAGAGTATATCCCAAGCTTGATAGTATGATTGCGAGCTGAATCCCATTCCCGATATTGCTGCTTTTGCTTGACCCGTGAGACTGGTCTTGAGGTATTGCATCTTTTCTGTATCGTTGATTGGTTTTTGATGAACAACAACATCAAAAAGACCTGACCACTCTGGCCACTCCAGGTGGTCTCCTGAAAATTCAGTCAGTTTTAATTTTGGCAAGCCACTAGCACCACTGCTTGGTACTGGTTGGTAGATGACTTGGGGAGTGGTGTGATTCATTGTGCTCCTGTTTCTGCTCTCGGCAGACCTGTTTCGAAGGTTGTTAATGGGACTCTGACTCCTGTTTCTGTCTTGAACTGCTGACGTTACCGGCTGCTGAAACGTCGTCCTTGTCAACGGCGGTGCTGGTGGGTCCGTTACTCTAATTGGTTTACGGATTTCTGGTTTCTTGAGAATGCTGGGTTCAGCCAGTTGCGTTGAGAAAAGTCTTTCACCTGGTTGGAACAGCGGGGTGGTTTTCGGGTAAGTGCTGAAACGTTTGTCAGCTCTGTCCTTGGTGACATTCGTTGGAGGGTCGATAACAACATTTGGAGATAGTGTCCGTTGCGGGACAGACTGTTGAGCCACTGATTCTGCCCACCCGGCTGTTCTTTTGTGATTTCGTTTTGATCCAACACTTTCTAGCTCATCTGCCACTGATCCAGATGCTCTTGAGCTTCCTTTGGTCAGCTCAAGTTTCATACGTCTTTCTTCTTCTTCCTCCTCTGCTTTCTTTCTTTCGTTTTCATGTGCTCGCTCATGCTGTCGAAGATGCAGTTCATCTTCTTGTTGTTGCATCTTTAGACGTAACTCTTGTTCTTGTTGTTGTTGTTGTAACTCTTGTTCTCGTTGTTGTTGTTGTAACTCTTGTTCTCGCCGCTGTTGTTGTTGTTGTTGCTGTTGTAAACGTAACTCTTCTTGTTGGCGACAAAGTTGTATTTCTTCACGCTCCTGCTCTAACTCCAACTGTCGCTCTCGCTGTCGTTGCTCTGTTTTTTCTTTGCTTTTAGGTTTTCGAGCTCCATTTCTTCGATCTGTCGCCTCTTTGATGATCTCGAGTTGGCAATACTGGGTTGTTTTCTCCTTCCATGTGTCGCAGAATGCTTGAAAGAGACCTCCGCGTTCTCCTCAGAGTTTTCTATTGCTCCATTACCTGTATCGATTACAGTTTCATCGTTTGGGTCGTTGTCACCAGTCAATGTAGTTCACACTAACGATGTTTGGTTTCCACAATCCTTGCTGAGCCTGTACTGTTTGATCAGGTCCTGATAGTGACTCCTAGCTTTACTGAAATTCGCAAACCCATGGGGACAACTTTCTGTCTTCAATATTCGAATAGTTTCTGTGCAAATTTCATCTTGCTTTTCTAATAACCGTTCCGCCTGATCGCACAGTATCTGTTTTTCGGAGTCGCTTAAATTTTCTGATTTCAATTTCTTTTCGAAATCCACCAATTCGTTCTCGATTGGAACAGAATCTTCCAATATATTGTACCATCGCAATGTGTCTTTCCGGTAGTCGACGACTACTGCGCGACAATCTTCAATATCTTGGAGATCTGGTTTTTTGTCAACTACCCATCCCAAAACTTTACTCTTTTCTTCTAACATACGCTTGGTGTCATTGTCAAAGCTTTCAAAATACTTTGGTTTTAATAGTAACCTTTGCTGTTGTCGGTTGTCTTCCAAGTCGAAGAAACATTGATAAGCACCTTCGGCCGTCCTTGTTTTGTTTTGGGTCAGGTAGCCTTCTAGCTCGTTGAGGTGTCTGGAGAAGGACTTCAGTAGGTCAGCTTGCTCTTTCTCTAACGTCTTGAGTTGACCACTCGCCTTCCAATCAGCTGTCTTCCAGTGTCTGTTTGGACTTTTGCTTGCCATCATTGCTGGTTGTGTTTTGGTCCACCAGGTTGAATCGAAGATTTGTTGCTGTTCGTGACACTGCTGTTGTTGTTGTCCGGGTCGGCGGACCAAATGTTCCGGCTGCTCAAGAATCTCAGCGGAACCGATATATCACAGCCTGGTTCTCGAGTTTTACGCCGGCCTGGTTCTTCATTGGGTTTGATCGACTAACAATCTCGCAGAAATAATTAGTCGCTCGGACGTATTTAAAGGACTGTAACTTTAATTTTGTGATTGAAGTTAAGACAATCCTAAGTGATAATCTATGTTCAATCTCGTGCTGAAGTTTTTAAGGCTTCAGCCAGTAGCCAGTATTGTTGCAAAGTCCTCGTCAAGTAAGCTCAACTAACTTAGAACTCGCAAGATTTTAAGATCTAGCAAAACAAAAAAGACTAAAGTTGTTAAGAATCATATTTTAGTCTATCTGAGAGCCAACTGCCCTTGTTAACAGTTTCTTTTCAGTAAACGATCAAATATTTATCAATTATAACATCCTTGCTACTTGTCTCTGATTGGTTAATCAAGAAAATGATTTAGGTCATTGTTTACATAGTAAATGTCAAATTACTGCAGTATTTACTTTTGTTGACATAAGCACGGATGGTTTTTGCGTGGCTCTAAATGCCTCGAATGTACGGTATTTCGCCTTTAGTGATCATCTAAAGTATCATAAAATAAACAAATTAAGAAGTTTACCAATAAATAACAAAATATCGAAAAATGCCAATTTTGCACTATATAAGTGCTAATAGCCACACTTGTGGGTCTGATGCAAAAGCGTTCGTTGGGTCCATGAGTAGCTTAGAGGTAACCCTAACTGTCTGCGATAACCTCGGATTGCTCGGGTTTTTGCCTTCCCAAAATTGGGGGGTGTACAGATTTTCGGTCCCAACTTGTAAAACTTTTCAGTTTTGACCATTTTTGAGTTTTGAAAAATTCTGAGTTTTTTCAGTTTCAAAAGCTATTTCTTGCTCTCTGATGGCTTTTGTAGCTGCTTTGAAGTGGCGCCAACAAAAACCATAATTTAACGCTCAAAACCGCAAAAAGTTTAAAATGCAGTAGAAAAAACCGGACCAAGAAGCTTTCTTTCTTTGCTGACACTAAGCTACAAATTGACCAAATTAAAAGAAAAATATTCGCGGAGTTCAATAAGCCATTGTTTATTGAAACAGCAAACAATTTAAAAAGTCAAAACGACCATATTCTGCCAAGTAAGGAAAGTGTATATTTTAATTTAAATTGTTTAGGAAGCCTTTTCGATCTTTCAACAGTGAGTTTTGATGTGAATTCCTCTATTCTTTAATTAACATAAAAAAACTCGATTTTTTTTTAAAAAGACCGACTGATTACAATCTGAAATATTTTTTGGACTGTAACAGTCCAAGATTGGACGAAGACCACCTCCTCTATTTCTGTTCGTCCTTTTAGAACACTGAATTGTTTTGAATGCTTTAGATCTAGATAATTTGTTAGTTAGAAGATCAAAAATAAATGCTGCTTTTTCGATAATCATGGAGTATAGTTAGCAAAAAACGGCAAAATTTTGATTATAGACTTCTCTCAATGGAAGTGAAAGTAAAACTAGCTCCCTTTGTAGTTTAAAAAGATTGTGTTTTTTTTGGGGTGTGTATTTTCGGCAAATTTAATCAAATTAGACTAAAAAGCTTATTTCCGGCAATTTTTTCTGAAAAAGGCTGAATTTTGAATCAACAGTACTAATGTTAACAATTTTTTATAATTTTTAGCAAAATTGACGAAATTTTACGGCAAAATTGCGAAAAATGTGAATAAAAACAGCGGAAATCCGTCTATTATTCACAAAACTTCAATTCTGATTAACTCCGTGTAAAATACGAAATTCAAAAAATTCTGGCAGAATCTTGCAAGATAAATTTTGCTGGACAAGGGAGCAATAAATGACAAAAATAAATGCCAAATTTTGGACCGAGTTGAGCAGAGAAGAACCTAACCGGAACGAACTTACAAGAATCTCACAAAATAACCATCTGTTTAGCAAGGATTTGAGCTTAGCTATTTACATTGCGAATTCATTTTCTCTCTGAGATAAAATATTGTCTCTCACTATTCTCTTGCTTACACGTTTATCAAAAATTGCTCATGCATTTTTTTGCAAACATGCAGATTTTTGCCTACCCAGTTTTACCTAAGGCCGTTAAACATGCCATTATAAGCAAATGTTTAGCGACTTTAATACATGGCTTAGCCAGTGAAAGGTCACAGAAATTAATAGCAGCTAACAACCATAGCTATAAAAAATTCGGATTCACTTTTCGAGAATCAAAGACAAAAATTTTGACCGGAAGAGTGTTGCTGACAAACTTTTGTTTGATGTTTTCACATTCTTAACTCTTAAATCAAGTTGTTGATTCGGCTCTCGATATTTACATCTATGATACAAAACTTTTCAACCTATTGTTGTTTTTTGTGAAGCAATACAGAGGTAGCGTTATTACAGAGCTGCTCACGAGTTTTAGTCAACATTTTTTCGTTCGGAAAGAAATTTTTTGTTTAGGAAATAATTTTTTTAAAAGATTCATTTATCTCATATTTTCAGGCTCTTAAACTCCACTCCTTGAGAAAAGAGGGAAATTTTTAAAAACACGACAAAAAAATTATAGTAAAGGGATTCATTAGCTGTTATCATATCCGTCACTTCACTATCAGAGGTCAAAATTTAGCAGCAAAAATCTACCAGATAAGTGCAAAAAAAATTTAAAAAGTTGAATCAAATTTGTTTTAAGCAAACAATCTGTTTACATTTGACAGATTATTCTTTAAGAGTTGTCAGCGCCTCCAATTAACAAACAGAAAAAGGGCCCCTTCAACCTGAAATAAATTTATAGGAGCTTAGAGGAAAGTATTATAACACAAATATGTGCATTTTAATGTAAAAAACTATGTTAAATCATCTTTAAAGGTCAGGAACTAAAACTGTTGTAGGTGAAATGCTGTCTATTGTTTTATGTTGTGCATGAAATAATGCTTTCCGGGACTCTCTTCAAAATTATGCTCTCCTGGACTCTCAACAGCATTAGCAGGGCAAGTTTTAGACCAGTCTCGGACTGTTACAATCTAAAAAGAAATCCCATTGTAATCAGTGGGTATTTTTTTAATTGATATTTTGTGATAGGTCCAACTGCCTTCCTAAGCAGCCCCAAATTGGTTAATCTTGTATTGTACTTGAAAGTTCATGGTCGTTTTGAGTTTTAAAAAACTTGATTTTAAAATAAATAATGGCTTATTGAAGTTTGCCTCTATTTTTTTTCTTATTTTTTTCAGTTTGTAGCTTAGTTTCAGCAACGAAAGAATGTTTCTTTTTCTACTGATTTTAAATCTAATCTCTATTGCTGTTTTACACATTAAGTTCTGGTTTTTTTGGCTTTGATACTACTAGTCTTCACATTTCTTTTTATTTTTAGATATTTGCCCAATTTTCACATTTGTCACATTATCATTTTATTGACAGTTCACATATCACATCTTTGGCGTTTACAATAGGAAACCATAAAACATAACAAAATCCTGAAAGACATAGATTATGGTTTTAGCGGCTTCGACATTATTTTCTTGAAGACGTTAAATGAATTTTTTTAAAATTATGTCTTTACCTGTCGCTTTTACTTGGTCGTTTTAGACGTGTGAAATTTTCTGTATTTTGACAGGTTTCACTGATTTTTCATGGAAGAATAAATGAGCCGATATTCTGATATAAGTAGATAGTTGATGGCTTTCATGATTTGAAAACAATTGTATTCCAAATTAATTAAAAAACTCTTTTTTAATTCCGCTTTCTTTCCTTTAATAATGGCCACACAGCGATAGCTAGGGCTATTATTGGCCTTCTCTTTGTTTTTTATATCTGGTCTTTGCGATTTTTGTTACAACCATATGACGACACAACCACTTCGAATCTGCTTTTTGTTCATTCGTTCATGCAATTTCAACTGAAGTGCTTGTATGACGTCATTTTTGCTCTTAGTTGAGCGAGTTTTTTTTGTTAATTTGCGTGATTAAATTTTTGATCACTCTTGACTTACCTCACTCTCTAATATGACTTCCTCATTTTGAAACTGACTTTTTTTACTTAAACCCAAAGATGTAAGGTCAAATGCGTGTTTGTCACTCTAAATGAAGGTTATTAGAGAGCAGCTAATAGAAGCGGCAAGAACTTATACAGATTTTTAACCAAAATATAACATAACGAATTTTTTTGGTCTGTTCCTTTTTGCTGTTTTTTGAGACTGCAGATCTACGAAGTTATTGCGGCTATTTTCTGGCAATCTGCCAGCTATGTTCATCTATTTGTTGCTTAATGTCTTTAATTACAAGTCAAATATGACATTATCAATGTCAAAAGAAGATTTCAAAAGGGATTGATCTCACGAAATCAATTGTTTTTAAGGAATTCGTTATGACTTTACTGGCTTCGACACGGGTTTTTCAAAAAGAAAAAGTAAATAAGTTTTTGATTTTTGTCATATTTGACGTTCTTTCTGTAGACGTAGGACATATTTTGTATAACTGCAGGTCTCAGGGGCTTCCTTTGGACGATTAAACAAATCTGTTTAATTACTTCATTTTGTATTCAATTTTTTTTGGTGACTTTGGAAATATTTTTGTTTCAAAAAAAACAAAAGTAATACTTAAGTTAGCCCTTTTTTCTCTTTTTGTCTACTTGTTAACTAATCTCATTAGTGAGAGATCACATACTAAATTATCTGTGTTCGAAGAAGGCGCAAAGAAACATATTTTGGGGGCCAAAATATGGCTTTACGGCATCGACAGCGATTTGTGGCAAGTTTTAGTTGAGTTTCTTTTTGTTGTCTTTTTGTTGTTCTTTTCAACCGCATGAAAAATTAAATAAGAAGAGGTCTTAATCTTAATGCCTTTACATAAAAGCATTCGTAATTGTAAACCTATGGGATATTTTAGTTGATTTCTAATGGTTTTCATTACTTTGATATTAATTGTTTTAAAAAAAAAATAAGCGAATTTTTAGACTTTACTGTTTCTGCTCTTTTTTTGTCTAATTCTTAACAAGCCTTACCAGGGACTGGTCCCATATCTTTTCTGGTGAATTACAAAATATTTTGTTTAGTTTCAGTTTTATCTGACGCTATGTTGACTTTGTTACTATGTTTTGTTTTTTAAAACGGACAAGAAGTTTTTCATGTAATGATTAATGTTTGTTGTTGTTGTTTGATTTTACTGTTCGTTTTAACTCGCTTTCTTAGTATTGGAATATCTCATCAATCTAGTGCATAAGTTTTTGCTCTACTGAGTTATTTGCTTTGGAGGCTATCTTACAATATTTTTTTGAAAAATACTTGATTTTTTGAGTTTTTATATCTGTTCCTTATTTGGTAGACAATTATTCCAAAAATGTGGATGAGCGGGGTCGGAACTTTATGTGCAATCGCACATTACCGAGCCTCCTTGTTCCAAGTTTACTCTCAGTTAGTGTGTACACTCCCAGACGTTAAGTACATGGTACGGACCATACATTTTATCGCGCTATTTCGAAACCTAAGCACAGTATATGGAATCATGAGATCACATAATGGCATCACAGTCCCAATACGTTAGAATGAATTATAACCTCGAAAACCCAAATCCTTATAACTCAAGTAAACAAAAACGCAATAATTTGTAAAATTTGTAGCATAATTTAATTAAATCTGACTCATTGTCTTGCTGAATTGGAAAATTTTCTAATTTTTTATTTCTTTTCTGTAAGCTAACCGAGGAATATTGCTCAGCTAATTTATCAGTATGTGTTGCAGTTAACAGAAACAACACTAAAAAATATCAAGCCGATGGCGAAAAAGCTTAATTTTTTATTAGGGCGACAAAATTTTGTGGCAACACTTTCTAATTAGGTATTCAGTCATGTTTTTATTAATTGAGTTTTTGAGGAATTATAGAAAACCAAAACAGAATGTTAAACAGTTTTCCTTCTTTGTTTGACGTCTCAACCAACATCATTGAAAGTACCGTAAATTAAACCAGAAGAATGTCCAACATTTCGGGTGTCAGCAGCAAAATTTTTTATCTTTCTTCTTATTTCGCTCCTTTTTACTAAGGTCATAATAGAATACAAACTACAGTACAATTGGGCATAAAAAGCTTGCAGTTATAATTTTGTTATTTACGGCCTTGACCAAAAACGACGAAAACCTCTATGCTTTTATCGGTGATCTCGTTTTTTTTGTTGGTTTTATCGGGATTTTTTAGATGACATTAGATATTATCAACTTTTTTAAGTGCATACTAATTTGCTGTTTTAGAAAATAAATTAAAATTGTGAGAGGTAATTGGTACTGTGCACGGAAAATTACTTTACTACAAAAAACCTAATAAAAGATTGATTGATAAAAACGCGCTCAATATAACTAAACTACCCCCCGTCTCCTCAACTGCTCTGCCCAAATAGAAAGTTATTTCGTATTTTTAATTTTTTCCAACTCTGTTATGAAGCTATTATTGGGTGCACATATTTTGAAACTCCCAAAGCGCGCGTTCAGTAACAACATCTAAAGATTTGCTATAAAATTACACGCATTAGGTTACGAGGGCGTGGGGTGTTAATTACGGAACGAATCCGATCATTTGTCGGCTAACTGACCATCAATTTTTCTATCTTTTAAAATGCAGAATAATAGAATTTGACGTGGCGATATTTTGGGGGAAATAGGGTGGGGAGGAAAATGGGGAGAGAGGGGTCGTAATGAACAAGGTACCTCTCAACTCAAGTGTGACCATAGTTAACTTGAAAAACAGTTTTTCCCTCATACAAGCTTCCATTCTATTTCGTCCACTTCTTTTCCCATTGTTCCCTTTGCCCCCTTTAGTCATTCATTCACTCTGTTTCTCTCTTCTTTTTCTGATTTCCTGTTCATATTGTACTTATGCCCATTTTGAGTTAATTTTGCATTTTTTAAACATTTTTCCTCCCTTTTTAACTCGCTGCTGTCAATCTATGGCTTGCTTTTGTTTGACATACAAAATTTTTTTGACATTTACAGTGCATTTATTAAGTCAATATGTCTGACCAATTTAAATTTTTATAAAACAGTAATCAACTGATCTGTGAAATTATTTTTGGTCCCTTTTCTTCAAAAATTGCCAATATATTCTTAGACAAAACACATTTTCAACAATTTTGTCTAATCTGGTCAAAAAGATTGATCACAGTTAAAATTAGCATTGATCCGCAATCATCGACAAAAATTGCGTTATGCTAATTGGGCGTCAAAAACATTAAAATCACAAGGTGAGCTCTGATTGGCTTTCAGAGCCCGAGGACTGCGGGGGAAATGACGTGACCACTCAGCCTGAACCCAATCGCTCCCCAAGGCCCGATCAGAGATCCCCATCCCCCGCACATCAAACGACCAACCCCACAACCCCCGACCAACCGAGCTCAAAATCCAACTCAGTCCTTAATGTGGCCTCATCTTTATTCACGCGTTCGCCCAGGTTGCCCCAGTTTAGAAACCTGCGCTCCGAAACGGTAGCCGTCGATTCGACCCTCCAGCAAAACCCGGGTTCCGAATCATCTGGCCAAATTCACCAGCAGACCAGTTTGGATTCGGCGTCTTTGCCCACGCCGACAATTTCAAATCGTGCTTCGTTTTCAAAGTCACCCAGCAATTCGAGATTGTCAAATACATCACTATCACCGCTGAATTCATTGCCCGAGGAGTGTTCACCCGACGGCCAGCCACAATCACCAGTCTCAGAGGGTAAAAACTTAAATATTTCACGCCCCACCCCCACCTCACCTCGTCTACAATTGTAGTTCCAGTGTAATCGCAGTGGAGCAACATCAGGCCAGAGTGGTCTGATCTCAACTGTCATTTTTCTTTTTTTCCCTAGATTTCAGACTGTTCTTTTCATGAGCAGCATTGCTCTTTTGGTGACTATGGTCACTTTTTTGCGTCTAAGAAAACTTCGCGTGGTACCATTATTGCAACCGCGATGGGTCAGCAAGCTATGATCAAACTGGACCTTTGCTAGAGTTTTAACACACAGTTTATGATCATATTTCAACTCTCAAATCAAAGATGAAGTTGGAATAAGATCCTCTATTGTTATTATTTTGATTATCTGTCAATAATATCATTAACTCTATTAATATATAGTATTTTTGTTCTGACCAACAAGATACTCGAAGAATTTTGCGTTCAGTGAATTTTTGCCAATCAGTAATTTTCTTCTAAAAAAATATGAGTCATATATTGAGAACGCCTGTCAAGTGTGAAATATTTTTGTTGAATTTTTTTTTCATTTCTCATGTTTGGAAAGTATGATTCGCAAAATCGTGGAAAATCACAAAAATTATACTGAAAACTTTCAACAGTCAGTTTTTTAACGTCACTAAATAGTTTTCCGACAGTGTTCATACTATCTCATTTCTATAGGCACCTTATTAATCTTAGTAAGGCCTTACTACGGCACTTTATTAGTCTTGATACGGCCTTAGCACGGCATCTTGGAAACCTTAGTACAGCTGCAGTACGGTGCCGTAGTAAACTTGACAAGACATAGTACGGTTTTTTTCTAAGACTTATACGGTGCCGTAATAAGGCCTTAGTTTTCTAAGTTTTCCAAGTCTGGTCAATCTGGGGGTGCTTAACTTTCGATGGATATTTAACCATTTTCCCTTAGTACTTTTTCAGCTTTTATTGTTTTACAAGTGGTATACTGTGAACAATGTTTTCGTGAAAAATTGTTGTTTTGGTTGTTCACTGCAAAACGTTTTCATTTGCATCTTTTCCAGAATCATCGCAATGTTGTAAGATTGAAACTGGGGCCGCTCGGATTTCAAAATTCCCAATTCCAATTACACAGGATTCTAGAGTGACAGATTTTCCCGTATAGAGTGCCAGATTTAAATATTGCGAAGTTGGGGTTGGAAGTAACAATTTATGTCAATCAGAAATCTGACTGGCATCTCGAAACACTTCCTCCTAAAATCTCAACGACTGCCACATTTTTAAAGCTTTTGTTAGAGTATGGTATCCTGCACAACAAAAATTACGAGAAAAGTTGAAAGTTTGAGAACAAGTTAAATTTCAGTGGTGGCACAAAGAGTTAATTGTTCATCTTCAAAGAATCTATGATATATGATTATATGTTACCAAATGAGTTCTGGGGAAAACTGAGATACCGGCATGTTGTTTTTCTATTCTGTTTTCGAAGTAACGATATTGTGACATTTTTATTCCAGTGAGTTAGACGTGAAAATTGCCTTGTTCATTTTTTGCTCAATCTATTGTTTCACTTCAAAATAATTTTCACGATTGTTTTCATTTTTTGCTGTTTTGTCATTTGTTTTTAGAGTTTATAATTTTTTGAACTTATTCTAATACGGTTTAATGAAATTCTAATAACATCCAATCGTTTGCAGTCTCGAACAAAATTACCAAATAAACTGCTCAAGACCATTGTTTTCCACCGAAGCGTGTTTGAGAATAGGTCGCAACTCTTTGAACAGTTGCTCATCAGTAGACTTTCTTCGTTTTGAATTATTCAATTTGGATGATTTGAATCACGTATCGTTCGGTTATCTAATTCTTACGAATTTTTTCCATTTTTGAAACAGTTCAATTAACGAGAAAGCAACTAATAATTGGTTAATGTGATATTAGGCGCAAGCTCAATTAGTTAAAGTCATTTTTTAAGCCATTTTGCAAATTTTTTAATCTAAAAATATGTAGAAAATAGGCGACAACCAACTAATTGACATAGCTCATAGATGGTACATTGAAATCAAATTAACGCTACTAGATATTCAATTATCCTTAAAACGAGTCTTTAATTGACTGTCAGTCAATAAATTGTATTTAAAATGTACCAAGTTTTATTCAAAGTCCAGATTTCTTGAAACTTCAGACAAAATGCGGGGAACAATTGATTAAAATTTAAATTGAAAGAATGGAGAACTTAGTAAAAGACTTAGTATGTTATTTTCTAAGACTTATATGGTACCGTAGTAAGGCCTTTGTTCTCTAAGTTTTCCAAGTCTGATCAACCTGGGGAAGCTTATCGTTTGATCGTTATCTAACCACTCTAACTTTTTTCAGATTTTTTTGTTTTACAAGTGGTATACTGTGAATAATGTTTCCGTGAAAAACTGCTGTTTTGGTTGTTCACAGCAAAACGTTTTCATTTGCATTTTTTCCAGACGCATCACAATACTGTAATGTGGAAACGGGGCCAGATAGATTTCAAAGTGCCAAATTCCATTTACACAGGATTATAGAGTGACAGATTTACCTTTTTACAGAGCCAGATTTAAAGTTGTTTTCTATTCTCTTTTCGAAGTAAAGATATTGTGACATTTTTATTCCAATGTGTTAGACGTGAAAATTGCCTTGTTCATTTTTGCTCAATCTATTGTTTCACTTCGAAATAATTTTCACGATTGTGTTCATTTTTGCTGTTTTTTCATTTGTTTTTAGAGTTTATAATTTTTTGAACTAATTCTAATACGGTGTAATGAAATTCTAATAACATCCAATCGTTTGCAGTCTCGAACAAAATTACCAAATAAACTGCTCAAGACCATTGTTTTCCACCGAAGCGTGTTTGAGAATAGGTCGCAACTCTTTGAACAGTTGCTCATCAGTAGACTTTCTTCGTTTTGAATTATTCAATCTGGATGATTAGAATCACGTATCGTTCGGTTTTCTAATTCTTACGAATTTTTTCTATTTTTGAAAAAGGTTCAATTAACGGGAAAGCAGCTAATAATTGCTATTGTGATATTAGGCGAAAGCTCAATTACTTAAAGTCATTTTTGAAGCCATTTTGCAAGTTTTTTCATCTAAAAATTTGTAGAAATTAGGCGACAACCAACTAATTCACATAGCTTACAGATGGTACATTGAAATCAAATTAACGCTACTAGATATTCGATTATCCTTAAAACGTGTCTTTAATTGACTGTCAGTCAATAAATTGTATTTAAAATGTACCAAGTTTTATTCAAAGTCCAGATTTCTTGAAGCTTCAGACAACATGCGGGGAACAATTGATTAAAGCCTAAATTGAAAGAATGGAGAACTTAGTAAAAGACTTAGTATGTTATTTTCTAAGACTTATATGGTACCGTAGTAAGGCCTTTGTTCTCTAAGTTTTCCAAGTCTGATCAACCTGGGGAAGCTTATCGTTTGATCGTTATCTAACCACTCTAACTTTTTTCAGCTTTTTTTGTTTTACAAGTGGTATACTGTAAATAATGTTTCCGTGAAAAACTGCTGTTTTGGTTGTTCACAGCAAAACGTTTTCATTTGCATTTTTTCCAGACGCATCACAATACTGTAATGTGGAAACGGGGCCAGTTAGATTTCAAAGTGCCAAATTCCATTTACACAGGATTATAGAGTGACAGATTTACCTTTTTACAGAGCCAGATTTAAAGTTGTTTTCTATTCTCTTTTCGAAGTAACGATATTGTGACATTTTTATTCCAATGTGTTAGACGTGAAAAATGCCTTGTTCATTTTTGCTCAATCTATTGTTTCACTTCGAAATAATTTTCACGATTGTGTTCATTTTTGCTGTTTTTTCATTTGTTTTCAGAGTTTATAATTTTTTGAACTTATTCTAATACGGTTTAATAAAATTCTAATAATATCCAATCGTCTGCAGTCTCAAATAATGTTAACAAATAAACTGTTCAAAACCATTGTTTTCCACCGAAGTGTGTTCGAGAAGAGGTCGCAACTCTTTGTAAAATTGCCTATAAATGAGCTTTCTTATTTTAAATTTTAACTTTTTAATGGTTTTGATCCCATATTCTTCGGTTTTCTAATTCTTACCGATTATTTCTAATTACTGAAAAAAAATTATTTAATGAGAAAGCAACTAATATTCGGGTAATGTGATATTAGTCGAAATCTCAATTAGTTAAAGTCAATTTTTTTCAACATTTTGAAAATTTTTTCATCTAAAATTTTGTGGAAATCAGGCGACAACCGATTAAAACACTTAAGCTTATAGATGGTACTTCGAAATCAAATTGACGCTACAAAGTATTCAGGTATCCTTAAAACTTGTCTATAAATGACTATCAGTAAAAAAATTGTATTTAGAATATAGTAAGTTTTATTCAGTTGCAGGATTTCTCGAAGTCTCAGACAAATTGGGGCAAAAAAATTTTGGTAAAGTTTCAAATGAAAGCAAAGAGAACAGTGCACAGTTTTTGTTGCTTCATTCTGAGTAACTGAGCGCTAAGGGGTTGTTGAAACTTCCGCGAGAAAAGGTGAAATAATAATTGGGGAATGTGTTTGAACTAAATTTATGCAAATGTTATCTACATATAAAACATGTTGCTCTGTTTTTTAGCTTTTATCCTCTAGAGACAATCTTTGAAGCAGCTGAGTACTTGATTTTGAAGCACTGTCTATTATTGTTTTAATTGTTTTTCGGCGTTTTTCCACAATATTGCAGATAACCGGTTTTGCTATTGGCTACGACAATTAGCTTCGTCTGATTGAGCTTTCGTCTAACTGCCTAAGTGACTAATCTGAACGCTTCAATCTTGTGTAATCCTAACTGAAATAGATTTTTTATCAGCTTAATGAATATTCCGAAAATTTTCTCTGTCTGATTCACAGTGTTTCATTGAACATCTTAAAAAAGACCAAAATGTTAATTCATCAGACATTGTAATAACTATGAAATTAACAGTAAACAGAACAACGTTAAAAAAACAAGTTCGCGTTCCCAAGCTAAATTAGTTTCTTATTACACTTATTGTTATTCTTCTTGCAATTAAACTAAATTTTGACAAAACTATTATCGTTGAATATCTGACGTTACCGTTTTCATTCTCTGTAACTTTACTACATTCGGTTTCAACTGCTTTGTTCAAGTTGTTGGTGCTTTTGCTTGTATTGCTAAGTCAGCGGAGGTCTAATTATTCAATACCTTAGGCAACTTTTTAATCTATATTTTCTGTTTGAGCAAACACGCAATGTAATTTTTGAGCAGAATTGATCTCTATTGCTATGATTGAGTTTGAGGAAAAACTCAAGCTAGTTTACTGAGTGGAGCAAAAAATTCTAATTGGCAGTGTTGACAATAAATTGCTCGTAATTGTAGTTTTAAGTCCTCAGGATGGTATGAAGTGACCTAATAAAAACAAAAAAATAATCGTGAAGCTAAAACCATAAAATTGATTAATATAAAAACTTATCAGTTCGAATTGAGTTTATCTTGTGAAAAACACTTTTTTAGTGACCAAAATGACTAATTACTAGCGCTAATGGATATGAAAGAAAATTTTTTCAGCGTCAGGTTACCAATTCTATAAAATTCCAAAAAAGTGCGGCAGAATCTTTTTATGCTTACTTCTTTTATTGTTTGAACATCTTTAATAAAGGAGTTGTAGTAATTCAGTGCCATTTTTAGCACCACATGAACTTTACTGTGTGATTACCGTTGCTTTTTTGTCAACCAGTTTGTACATACAGTCCATTTTTCTCTTTTTGATAATTTCATTCATATCGGAGTCAGCTCTTATGGTCGAAACAACTTCGCTTAGTGGTTGATTTCGTAGTGGTTTTACTTGTAGTTCGAATATTTCAAACGAATGTAACTCTGAAGCGTTGCTTATCAAATTGTGGACTCTTATTGTCTAGTTTGATTTGTATCTAAGCTTCCAGCAAAAATTACCTTTAAAATTCTTTAAGTCAACTTGTTGATTGGTTTTAAAACAGTTTTTTTCCAGGTCCGCTGATTACAACTCAAAGAGTACAATTGGGTTGACACATTTTTTAAAAGTCTTAGAATCTTTGTTATCTTTAAAATATGGCACAATCGGTTATACATAGAGAAATTTAAAAGTTTCTTATTTTCGTAATTTCCGATCTTTGAAATTCCGTTGGTTGTCTGTTTTCAATTCTAGGGACTTAAAAGGCGGATTTCTTTAATTTCTGCTTGATCGGTTTTTGGTTTGTGCCTGTTCAGTTTGCGACTTTTTTCAATTACCCTGTTTTGTTTTTCATGTTTAACTGTCTTTTTTTACGAAACCAAATCGCAGCTGCGTCGAGTGGGGCAGCACGTTTTCTCACTACTTTTTTATCCCTGCATGGAATATGGAACAGCTTTCTTTTGAATTTTCGTTAAGAATGTTTTTTAGATAGATAATTAAATTTAGTGAACGTAGCATTGATCCTCGTAGGACTCCATATTTGACGCCATTCTTCGCATATTAGACTGCCTTTTTGGAATATTGAAGTTGCTATTTCAGATAAGAAACCAATTAGTACCTTTTCTTTAAGTACTTAACGTTCATAGTTTTGAATAAAAGCTAATGATTCAATCAAGGCTTTATTCCTATTAATAAAAGACATTCAGTTAAATATTTTGACATAAACCAATTTTTTCTTATTTCTCTAGTCATCAACAGCAGATAATTAGCTTCCGAAACAAAAATGCTTTTTCAAAAAAATGCCTTTTACAACAAAAAAGCATAACAATTCTGTTATCCAAAATTTTTCCAAATCAATTGCGAATTGCTGAAAGCAATGATATTGGTCTATAGTTTATATGACTTTAATACGATTGCCGTTTTTTAAAACATGGCACAGTTTCAGGCAGCACAGAACTACGCCATGTATTATTGTATTAGGTAATCATTATAAGCAGATTGGTATGCTTAACTATCCGCTCAAAATTTTCTTTGACAAAAAGATTAATTTTGTGGCAGTCTAAGCTAAAATTAAATGGGGGTAACTGCAGTGTGTCCAGTTATTTGATAAAGTTTTTTGGGCGAAAATGAACACGATTTTTGTTTTAGATTTGATATCATTTCTCTATTTTGTTTTGAAAAAAGTTGTTAGCTCTATTCTGATGCTTGCAGAAAAACTGGTAAGTGTTTCGATTCTTTTACAGTACTGAATCATTCAAATTTTTCCCAATGGTTGATTGAAGATTTGAAGGAACGTGTTTTGTCATTTGCTGCTTCTTTTTCGATCCTATTTCGGATTAAAAAATTTTTTTGTTTTTGTCAAACTAATAATTTGATAATTTTTGCATTCAGCTTTGTAATCCTTTTCTAAAACATTTAATCGGGGTTTCGTCAAAATTTTTTGAAAATTTTTTTAACCGTAAGCGCTGTTTTTCTTTTTTCTTTTTCTATGTTTCTTTTGGTCCACTTTTAGCTGAAAGTAAGGTAGGTAGATTTTCGTCTAAGGTACCGAAAAAAATTTTATGCAGTTTTGCGAAAGCCCTTTTGGAGGACATTTTATTAACAATAGCGTTGAATGCTTTTTTATTTGTCCATAAAGATAATGTTGAGTTTTCAGCAATTTACAAATTTCAATATTAGCGCACTTTTTTGCAGATTTTTCTTGCCCGTTATATAAACTTTCCATAGATTTTTCAAGCGTTATTGTTACTAAATGGTTTTTCTAAATATTGGAATTACTATTATGAACAAAAGATAAAGTGTTTGAGAAAAACGCATCAACGGTTGATGTCGAGTTGATGTGGCGTGTACACGTTTCGGATTTGTGTTTTCTTTTGTAGAGATGTTATTTCCGACTTGTACTATAACCAACATTTAATGTTGAAGTCTCCACATAGTTCATGCTTAGCTTCATTGTCAATTGGTATTGTATCAAAATATTGTT